>NW_026855369.1:0-19851 GCF_026571515.1 Ruditapes philippinarum
TGGGTAATCCCAGTCACCAGTCATGAAATTTGAGGTGGGAACGAGGAACCGACGGTAGGGCCGTCCGGATTCCAGTAAACGATCAGTAAGAAATCAGAGAGGACGTACGCCAAGAATGCGGCGGTAGATCTTACCTTCCAAGTCAAGATCGATGAACAATATAGAGGAGAAAGACTGCAAAATGTGATGCAAGGGCTTCACAATATGTTCGACGACGTATTGGACCAAGCCCGAGGCGATTTTGCGGGGAACGATTTGTTAAATGTGGTCATCCAACACGGAGGAGTGCACCACCTGATCGTGTACCCCTCCGACCAACTAAATGCGAGACGGTTATGAAAAAATATAGAAAATGTACTGAACAGTTATAAAGATCTTAGCATTGACAAAAGTTTTGAGATCGCTATTGGCAGAATCGATTTATTGAAAGGAGGAACAACACGTAGAATCACTAAATTGAAGAGAAAGAACAATTCCATCCAGTAAAAAACCTCCATTGAAAATAATGATCAACTGGGTATTGCGAGGGCAATAGGGGTGAGTTAGGCGAAGTTGAATAGATGTACGATAAACGAAAGGAAAGAATTGGCTAAAAGCGCCTAAAAGAAATCCAAGTTACAGCTTATACTAGGAAACCATTAAGTACCAGGATGTTACCACAAACAGTTATGTACAAAAACACGAAACGAACAGATTCAGCGGTAGCCATTTGCCGCTAGACAGACATGCGAGTTTAAGCGACATAGAGGCGTTTGAAGAAGTCCTTGGAGTACACGTGATGGTGGTCAGTGCATGACTGGAAACAAGTTCATAAACAATCCAAGTAAAGACGAGCGTTCATGTATTCACCTGTACCTCGTCAACGACAAAAAATTGCACGCCATAACCAGCATAACTTGCTTCTTTAACGCAAGGTTTTTCTGCGACAAATGCCTTAAACACTTTGATTACAGAGAAAGGCACAAGTATGAGACCTCCTGTATCGTGTGTAACACGGACAACTGCCGAGAAACTAACAACACAGTCAAGTGCAAAGACTGTTACATTACCTGTAGATCAGACAAATGTTTTCACAACACAAAACAGTACCAATACATAAAAAGGAAAATGTAAAGGAAAAGCCAGCGGACCACCACAGTGTCAAAAGTATTGGAAATGTCCTACCTGATAGAAAGTATAAGGAACCGATGAAAGAACGAAATATGGCCATGAGTGTGGAGAATATTTGTGTAACTCGTGTGAACAATACGTGCTGAATGGACATTATGTTATCTTAGATCAATACCAGCCAAGGAACATTATAATTCTAAATTTATATATTTTTTTCTTTTTTATGTTGTCAGGATGAAGTGTAAAATGGATATTTACCGGATAGAAAACCAAATTGTAAAGACTGTCACTCAAAACAGTTATGTAAATGATGATTTAAATGTCAACACTGTAAATTATCATAGTGCAGAAAGCCACTCATCATCCCAATTTTGCAGTAGCACATACTGAGTTTCCAAAATATATCGATAAAACATTAACCCCTAAATGTATATGTAAAACATGCGGTACACGGTGCGTCGAATGTGAAAACCCTGATTTATACGACAATGAAAACCCAGGACGTGTCCGGGAAAATATGGATTCAGAGGAGTCACGTTCGAAGGTGCCAACGCCGCATAAATATTTGGCGAATGGTTGTTTTCCCCTCGGCACGAATATCTCAAAATATTTGCTCATAATATGAATGGTTACGAAGGTTAATTTTTGTTGGAGGACTTAATAGATCAGACAAAATTATTAAGAGTGGCTCCAAAAACATGTATACATTGTATTGAGACCAGAGGGAAAGTTTTCAAGGACTATTTTGGTAAAGCTAAGTTCAGAATATTACCACTTAAAGGATTATACCATCCCGTGCTACCGTATCGCCCAAATAACAAGTTAAAATTCCCCCTGTGTAGGACCTGCGCTGATACTGAGAATCAAAACTCATGCGCATGTTCAGAACAAGAAAGAGAGTTGACTGGTTCATGGTTCACTCCGGAGATTCAAACGGCCATTTGATTAGGGTATCAAATTAAAAAGATTTAAAAAGTGTACCCCTGGAAGGAATCCACACAATATGACGCAAAACCAGATCAGGAGGACTGTTTGCCAATTACATAAACACATTTTAAAACTTTTAGCAGGAGGCAAGCGGTTCTTCTGACTGGATACACAATGAGCAAGATATGACAAATTACATGTATCAATACTTACAGAAAGAGGGAGTTTCATTGGATCGGGCAAACATCTCGAAGAACACGGGTTTAAGAGCTCTTGCTAAATTATGTCTTGACAGTTTTTGGGGCAAGTTTGATCAGAGACTCAATATGCGCCAGACAAAGTTCTTTCATGAACTACAAATCAACCTCTTTTTCCAGTTGTTTGCCGATCCGACGAAAGAACCTTTAAATTTTCACATACTTACCAATGACATGATACGAAGAGAATGGCAATATAAACAAGACTGCCAAACATACTCATAAAACAATTCAAATATCGTTATAACAAACCCTGGTAAAAAATTGTAGAGATAAAAGAAAAGATAAATGTATAAAAGGGCAGAAAAAATATCAGAATGTGTGTACCAAGCGTAGAAAACTGGACAATTATGATACAGTGCCTTATGGATATTATAATAAAATATTGTTATTGGATTTGTAAATATGGATTAAAAGTATCACTCGTTTTTCAAAAAGAGTCACTTATTTTTCAAAAAGTGTTACGCATTTTTCAGTTATTGCACGTTTACAGGTAATTTTCCATAGGGTCTGTTTTAAAAAAAAGTGTAAATGATGTTTCAAAAAGTGTCAATGATGCTTCAGAAAGTGTCACTCGTATTTTAAAAAGTGTAAAAATGAAAAAAAAAATTGAATAAAATTATGTAATAATGTACAGTATTGCTTATTTCACACTTTTTATCGTAAGAATATGAACGATACCGAGTCCCATGAACCCGAAAGAGACACGTTTATTCACTTTTCAAAAGCGAATGAAGAAATACACTCTAATGGACAAGTTGCAGCTATTAATTAAACGAGTACTGGCTGAATTTGTCTGCTTTTGCCAAATGATTATTGTCGACATTATTATCATTGTCTCAATCATAAAATTTATCCCTTCAAAACGGTTTGTCAGACAGGAAGCGGAAAACGCAATGGGTGTACAAGTTTTTAAAAAAAAACTTGAGAGATATGTATTCTAAAGACCCACCAGCACACATCTTATAATAGTATGGTATTCATCAGGACTTATTTGATAAAATGGGACGGCCCATTCCAATTTTTACAGTTAACAAGGTATACCTACAGCGGAAGAATTGGATGACTTTACCAAATACAAAAGACATAAACTGATTATCATTCATAATCTCAGGCATGAAGAGATGCAAAACAAAGATATGGAGCTACTTTTCACACAAGGTTGCCACCACAGGAGAGTGTCTGCCATACATATCACTCAATACTTGGATCCAGGATGTAAACATGCCAGGACAATTGTCTTATATACTTAAAATATATGGTTTTGATGGACAATTTAAGAGATGTTTATCAGGTAGGAATATTGGGACGGCAGCTGTATCCCGGTAAAAGTAAAGGATTTATAAAAGCCTATGAAGACGCCTTAAGTACATAACACGGCTATTTTCTGTTAGACACGAGTCCCCATGCAGAGGATAAATACCGTCTAAGAACACATATTTTTCCTGGCGAGGACCCCCTAGTTAATAAACTGAAGTAAGAAGTAGTACTCAACTTGTTAGAGTAGCGCATATTTTTCTGGCGAGGACCCCCGAGTTTATAAACTGACGTAAGACGCGGTACTTAACTTGTAAGATTAACTATGATCGAACTCATCCGACAACAACTACATTACTTACACCTCATTAAAAGCACTACCCCCACTCAAAGGAAGGCATTGTTGAGTACAATTACTAAACAGCAGTTGAAATCTCTTTCTTAAATTGTCTATAATTTTCTGCGCTTGAAAATACGTCTTACACCTACGGAGGAAGTTCAACTTTAACGCGAGAGACACGTTATTCATTTTCGTGGCAACAGAACAATTGCTTCCAAATAAAAAGGGAAGCCATTCAACATAAGCCTCGAGTGATCTACACCCTGGTGAAAATTGCTTGCGCGTATTTAGAATCGGTATTGACAAAATTGAAAAGTTTATTTTGGTACCTTACGAAAAAATCAGCGCATGTTGCAACCGAAAACAAAAGGGTTTGGAGAAATAAAGGAGGATGAACCTACCAATGTGTCATTAACACCTCCCGGAGAATGGAAGAAATAATCTCAAAAGGCGGGAACATCTCAAAAGACTAAAATAGACTGGATATAATTTTAAAACAAGGTTCTTTTATTCATATATTTTATTGCTATATACAAAATAAATGAATAAAAAAATACAGTTCAGAGTTTGTTTCATGGCGTACATTGTAGTCACTTGGTATTTTTCCGAGAGAATGAAATAACTCGCAAGGCCCTTGTTTTGGTAAAAAAGGTAACCCAATGTTTTCCTGGTCCATTGTTCTTGTCTGTTTTGGCTATTACCAATATTCCTTTTTGTTTACGGATTTGATAAGCAGCAAATACTTGGACTGGGTATCTTTCGAGTAAACATTCCAGCTCTAATTATTCATTTCACGTAGACAACCTGGCTTTGTCAATATTGAGTACTTCTGGTTGCGTACATAATCAGTGTGACACTCTCTTGTTACGCCTCTGCAAACATGAGTTCTTACAGACAATGCCCCTTCCTTTTGTGTTAAATAAATAGTAGGTGTCAATATCTAGGGCATATAAGCAGTACCCTTTCTTATTATCTTGTTTTGAAATGTTCAAATCGCTTCTGTAGAGAGCTTATGTTCTGTAACACTCCAAATAATGATCCGCCGTGTAATAAGGTTGCATCGGCTGGCAAGGAAAATATTGCCTATCCACAAAGCGTCCTACAAAGCTGTATTTGAAGTGTTTTAGTTGAATGGTTTCTGCGAGTAATCGTCATTAGACGCAACACTCAGGGCTAGACCTACAATCAGTTTATTGGGCAATAATCCTTCCGCGCTGTAACTGAATGGACCCGTAGCAATGGCTGTCGTTTTGATTTCTGTCCGTAAGTAAGGGTATACCGGGTAGTGTGTCTTGAATGAGTTGTTCGTGCAATATAAGTACGCTACTGTTGAAACAAATCAATGTGTAATGGTCCTTCAATTTCTACAATTTTGCTATCTTTAGCAAGTATGTATCCCATATGTAGTTTGGTATTACCCCGGGGTTACCCTCAATGTCACCCAAAGTCTACCGTATCTTTCCCCTTTTGGCAGGTCGTAGGGGTTTGTTGCAATTTTTTGTTGGGAATGTTTTAAGGGGGCGATATACGCTTTGTTTGGGTAATTGATTCCGTGTGGAAAAAAAGCGTTTTTTTAAGGTACAAAAGACCTACCGAAAATGGTATGTAATGTAAAATTGGTCCCAAATACTTCGTTGGTTACGCACTACTGTGCCTGTGAACAATTTGAAATTTTAAGTTGAGCACGCTTCTTTTCAGATCCAAGTTCGTAGATGTATGACCCGGTATATTAAATTCCAGAGCGGACGCATTTGTCATTTGATTTACTGGACGGTATGTCATCCATTCTCTCAATTGTAATGACGTGTTTGCATGTGGTGTAACGAAGAAAGACAACTCTTCCTGATATAAATCTTTCACTCGGTCATTTCGGCCATTTTTCTGAGAAGATTTCCGGTACCTACGATGTAACGGCCTTTATTATCGGATTTTACGTACCAATCCCTCAAATTCTTGAAATGTTGAGACCATTTCTCAGGGTCGGGTGTATGGGTTACGCATTTTTGTTGTTTATGATCGTAGCCTTTTATGGAGCCCATACTTTTTTGAAATGTAACACGCAATGAAGATCGTTTGATTTGAACTCAACTGATTTTAAATCTTCGTCTCTCAAATACAAATGTAAGGAGTTGAAATGATTCACAGTCACTGGTACGTATAGTGGGTACAGTGTAACTTCCGAATTCCGGAACTTCTGAAATCCGGAAACTTTTGAAAACCGAACACTTTTCGGGGTCCCGAAATTTCTCCTTCTGTTTTCTATATAATGAATACCTCTGAATTCCGGAACTTCTAATTTCTGAATTCCGAACAAATTTCTGGTAAAATTTGGGTAATATCAATTCAAATTTACTAAAATCCGAAAATTGAAAACGGTGTGAATGAATATTATAATTTAAATAAATAATAACCCTGAATATGTCAGTTTCTTCCATTTAGCAGAAACCATTTACCTTGACACCTATTAGAATCTCTACATGTCAAGGTTGTCAAAAACTTGATTAAAGTGTGAAAAATAAAAAAGAGAAGTATAATGTGATGAATAACAAAAAATTACAGGTGTATAGCTGGTACAACATGAAATATACTAAATTATTTTAAATTATGATTTTATATCATCAAATTCAGTTATAGATAATAATGAAATTTAACATACAATGTAGATGTAAACTTTTTAAAAGTCCAATAATTTTTCAATTTTATGAACTTAATCAGCTTCATATATTTTTGATCATGTCTCACTGAAACAATTGATTATTGATTATTGTTTCTACTTGTATAGATAATTCCAAACTATTGAATCCGGAAACTTTTAAGAAAGTTGAGTATACGTACACTTGAGACTGGTTCATGGGTGATTTCTTTTAGCGCTCACTCTTTCTTTCATGTATAGAGTTCCAGTTCAATGAGTACAGAGTAGACTACGGCATTTATTTGTGACATTTTTTTAATACCAGTAATTACCACTTTGCCACTGTGAAAACATCAAAAATGGACTCCTTCTCTTTTAAAATTTAGAGAGGGAACAGTTCTGGTTCATTCACGACCTGTCTTTCTTTCGTCAACAACTGCAGATCTAATACAGTACTTAAGGTGTGACTGGCGGATACTGTTAATAATATGATCTCTTTTAGCCGCGCTTTAAATCTGAGACGCTGTATACGATCCTTTTCTGTGATCCAGCTATCAAATTTCTTCGGCCACTGCAACCAACGTACAAGTAATTCCTTTTGTTTGTTTCGCGTCCTTTTCTTTAATATTTTCAACGTGGTATTCTGTATTTTTGTCCAGACTGACTACCTGCAATTCTTGTTCATAAAACGTACCATCAATTTTCTCTTCATTGGCTCAGTCAATTAAGGTATATACACATACATTGTCTCGTTTGTAACGGCTTTTGATTATGAATATTTCGCCAGTCCACTTCTGAGAGTACCCTCTGTCTGATACGCTTTTCACGTGCGATACTCGTCCTGTCTGAGCTACGTTGAACCTGTCGTGCCTGATCTTGTGCTTGGTTGGCCTGCCTTTGGCCGGAAGTAAATCTGTTGAAGTCTGCTTTCTCCTTCTGACTTCTTAGTAATGTTTAATGGTTTATCACCCAGACTTCTATGTATAGTTGAGTTATATGAATTTGTAAGATTTCCGAGCACGTCAACATAGCGCTGGGTTCTGTTTTTATCATATATCTCTAACCAGTTTATGCTTTAGCGTCTTGATAATGTCTCTGCAAAGTTTGTCTCCATATTTAAAGCGTAGAAATGATGAATTGCCATATGCTGAAGATACTTATTGACCTCTTTGCTTCTAGACTCCATGCCACTGTCTGTTCTCATCGTATTTGGTTTTCTAGGGCCGGATAGGACTCGCTCTAATGCATTTACAACATCGCCTCCTTTCTTGGTTTTGATAGGTTCACAATAGTCAAAGCGAGAGAAAATACCTATTGCCACTAACACGTTTTTAAAACCGTCATTATATTTGGCCAAGTCACCCATATCCATCAAGACCATATCCAATTGGCAACCTATCCCTTCGACAATGACGCGTGATCGAGGAAACTTCCTTCTGGCTCCTCTTTTCAGGGAATAAGCTTGCTGGTTTTGAAGCCATTTTCTGATTTTATGTCTCCCGATTTTAAATTTACTCTCTGACTTGACCAACTAATACAACTTTTCTACACCTGAATAGCTTGCTGGGTGGGAAGTGTCAATATACAAAGCAAACAAATATTGTTTCCATTAAGACATGTTTATTGAAAACAAATACAAATGCACATTCTTACAAAGTTATCAAAAACCATATTGTTACATTTTTAATCAAATCATATTACAATACAGTCGAGTACAAAGTATGTGAACTGGTTTCTGCTATATTACGTTCTAAAATGTCGTGTAAATTTTCTACGGCTTCATGATATTATCGTCTAAATTGATAGTATCTCATGTAAAATTTTAGCCAAGTCCAAGCCATACATACAAGTGTTAACATATTCCATGTGTCTGGTCAGTTGTGTTATTTCTAAAGCCTTTATTATTGACAAACAAATTTGCTCCCCTTGTAAATGAACTCAATATGACCTAGATGTAGATCCAAAACGAAACCCTGCTGGTGTTGTATTTTGTTTGGGGATGCCCACTATTTATATATATTTGCAGTTTGGAGACCACTTATAATGCTCTCTTCATTACCTGTCCCACCTTTCGCAAGCACTCAATTTCACGTGACATCTAAAACATTCACACATGTCCGATTTCCCGCTGTAAAACAACCCTGCACTTGCCAGCTGGTATTTATCTGGGAACATTTGTTTCGGATAGGTTTCAAAAGTCTTTTAACTTGTTAATCAGTTTTTTGTCTCTAGGACAACCGTTTACGATATAGATTTTCTTATTTTTTATATCAAATGATAGAGTTTATTAAATCCTTTAAAATAAGCCCTACGTTCTTGATTCGATTTTCAGCTGTTCTCAAGTTGTGGCCCTTTAGCGATTGTTAAACCAATTTTTCAAAGTCTATAAAACACTTAGGTTCATAAACCGTCGGAAATATCTCGGTGAGTAGATTCAAAAAATGTCTGGGTTTAGGGTCTAACATAATTTGTAACTGAGATACCGTTATCAATGGTATGAAAAGTAAATAGATAGCTGGGCAACACAATTCTGAGCATTTTGATAAATACTACATGCACATAGTTTAAAAATGACAATATTATCAAAGAAGAGCAATTTGATAACAAAACAAAATATCTGTTATTGACAAAATGATCAAATTTTAATCCGTTACTATAGTTATTGCGTTTTGACACGGTAACCATCGGACAATTCCCTTTGTTAATTATCGTTATCTCATCTAAAGTAAAAAAAAACATTGACTAATAAAGCTGACCCCTAAACATTTTATTTCAGTTACACATTCATTCTTGTGTCTGTAAACAGTATTTTCTTTCAAGCCAATATGTATCATTTTGTATATGCAAACATTATGGAAGTTTTGCGCTCTTTATTACAAGATGGTCAGGGTCCATATAAGTTTAAGCAGAGTGATGAAAGATTAAAACAAAATTAAAAATATCCATGTTGTTAGTGAGAATTTTATCGTAATAAACTGTGTCTGATATCCTTTGTAGGCACTCTTCTTCATGAGATGGGACATTGTTTGGTAGAGACATATGTCAATGGAGGTCACACAGCTGAGTTGCGGTTGACCACCAGTCAGATCATAATTCTGATACAGTTACATGAATAACATACCTGTACTTGACAGTGCTCGGCACAGTTTGTGTTAGACGACAAAAGACCCTAATATCTATGATAAATTTGAAGAGTGTGTGAATGTGATTTGAATGGAATATTGAATGAGGAAAGTGACGTGTTTTTTCTTTACACATTTACTCCATGACTTCACTTTGCATTGCATCTTCGAAAAATTACTATAAAAAGAATCGTTATAACTTATTCATTAGTTTTGTTGACACTTTAATTAGTCTGGAGTAAAGCTAATAAACTACACGCCATTAACATATGAGAGTGATTGTGAGAGTGAGTGTGCGATAAAAATACTGTTCATGTTATAGCTTTATTACAAAAACATAGAAAACCCTAAAAAAAACACTTGAAACCACTCGGAGGCATGTTTAAAGAAATTCGAATAGTATAAATGCTTCTCTTACTTCTGCTCCCATGATCCTTTGATTGGTTGATAAAAAACGTATGTTCAAAACGAGGCTGTCTATTTTTAGTAAGAACGTCATCGTTCTCCATTTTGATGGGTTGATTAAAAATAGCAAGACCTGTTCAGACTAGTCATCACTGAATAAGTACATTACTGACAAGTTTAAACAAGAACCCTTTATTTAGGGTTAAAATAAACACATGCCAAATATCGCGGCGACTTTAACAGGATTAATTTTGACATTTCAATAGGCCATTGTTAGTGTATCATTCTCTAAATGAACACACGCCAGACATTAAGGCGACTTTAAAATGTTAAACTTTGACATTTCAATAGGCCATTGTTAGTTTATCCGTCATTAAATAAACATGGCCAGACATTGCGGCGACTTTAAAAGGATTAACTTTGACAGTTGAATAGGCTATTGTTAAACCATATATATTTATATGTTTTTATTTAAAACAACTCATGTATCCTGAAATATTCGGTTCTCGATAATCTAACAATAATATGCAAAAACAACGAACGGAAAAAAGATTTACCTTTATTCTAAATACATATTTGAATCAATAAATATATTCTCTTGATAACAATCAATGAAATAAGGAATGAAAAATATTTTCAAAAAATCTAACAACTGTCAAAAAAGGATTTTCAAAATAGCGACTTCAGTTCTCGATAACACGAGATTAAACTCAAAACGAGGCTGTGTGAAGTATGGTGGCCCTGCGTAGACATGCTATAAACAACAGTTGCAGTAGGACACTGTATTCTTTCTCACAACACGGACTGGAGAGCAATATTTAAGGCGAACCCAATGGGAACAAGTAGCACTAAAACACTGTGCCCAATGGGTGATTTCTATTGCACAATAGGAATGCTTGTCTACATAATATTGATGACATTGGCAACACTTATCTTCATCAGGTATTTCTGATTCATTTTCACTATCAGAGATGTCAGATTTTTCAGAAAGTTCAATGTTTTGTTTGGATGGACCTGGCTTTTGGCTGGTCGCTGATTTTTTTTGCTCTTGGCAGTTTTAGCTTTTTTTTTTGATCATTTGAACTAACTTTACTGTTACTTTCATCAATGGATTTTTTCCATTTTTTCTACAGTTTCACCCTCCAATGCTTTTCCACCATCAATACTATTAATGTTTTTACGTTTTTTTCTTTATGATTTTTATATGTACATCACCTTTCTTATCAAAAAAATATTTTCTGCTGTTTCAGATTTTTTTGTGATCTCCTGATGCTGTCACTTCATCATGAACTATGTACAGTTCAGATGGTTTAATTTTACTTTTTAAACCATAGAGGGCGAGTTCTTGAATGGATAAATGTCGGCCTTATTGAAAGAAGCTTGTTAATTTAAAGGACTTAGAGCGAATGAGTAAGCCTTGCAATCAAGTGAGCAGACATCATAAAGTGTGACAACTCTGTGATGTGTTCTAGCAAATTAAGAACATTCTTGAGCATATTTCAGTTTCAGGGGACCAAAACAGCAAATGTCCATAAGCTAAGGATATGAGAGGTGTGTGGCGGCAAGACAAATAGAACAATATCCATTCAACAAGATCAACTGATATGTGAGTACGATGACCATCATACAGTTTAAGAATTATGTCATCTGATCTTCCCTGGCAAAACGTCATAAAATGGTGTTGCAAATATTCTTTAAAGACAACACTATTTGACCAATCACTTGGTGTCATGATACCATCAGCACCAGGACTTTTTCCGTCAAAGAGACCATCTAACATTCTGACACCAGGGAAAACATAATAAAGAGGGATTTGCATTCCCGCTGCATTGCCAGCCCCAATAATAGTTACAATTTTACCACGATCAGACATGATAACTTTTGCCTTACAATCTTTTCCACTTTCAACACAAGGGGGTTTATATTCAGTATTAATACCATTTTCACCAATATTATAGATAAGGTGTGGTTTGTCAAATAAATCATATTTACGTAAAATTATTTCAAGTTCATTTAAGTATTGAGTGACAGATTCTTCACTGGCACATTTAGCACGTGGTCCAGACAGACTTGACGGACGAACAAGATTAAATTCTGGCCACCTCTTTATGAAGTTATAAAACCAATTAAAAGTGAATGGCTGATCATCTTTACTCTTGCCCAAGGAAACAGCATAATCAGAGGCTAAATTGAACACTTCAGCCTTCGTTTAACCATATCCAACAGAAGCAAGATCTTTTAAGTGTTCACACAATTTAGCTTCTTCATCTAAAAAAAGCACAGGAAAGGGTCTTGATTTGACACAATCAATTGATATTCTATTATCAACCCGGTCTCTCAAAGTAGTAAGAAGAACTCCATTTAGCTTTGCAGCTCTATATACTGGATATACTGGAATTCCTTCATCTTTCATCATTTTATAAGCTGATGTCATGGCAGTTGGTGACCATAACCGTAGCCTTGACCTATCTGCAGGTTGAATAAGCTGAAATAAACCAGAATACACAATCTTTTAATGCATATTTATTACTAACAAACTTCTTAAACAAGGTTATCGCTATCATAAATTGCGTAAATATTTTACTAAGTTTTACCATCGTAATTCAGACTTAGTTTTAAAATTTAATTGTAATTTAAAAACTCTTTTACGACAAGGTATTAGCAAACCTGACTTTTATGGAGATGTGGTTTACAAACTTCGTAGGATCATGGGTCATAGTAATTTTTCTGCCGTCTTCACTAAAATTATCAAACGGTTTATAAAAAGAGGTTATGACCCAATTATTTTAAGGCATACCGCATGATTGGTGTTCAACCCTTTTGCAGTTGGACGCTACGCTTTCCTCTTTTGATTACATCTGACGGACCAAGTGGGAGACTCTATGATGGACAGTTCTTAAAGCCCTTTGGGACTGAATTGTCTTAATGTTTGTCTTCTGCCTTGCTTCGTCGGGCCCTTGTAGGTGATTTTCTTGTTGCTCTGCCTTTCTTTGAGGCATCGAGTACTTTGGTAATGGTCATTAGGCTGTAACTTTTTCTACATATTTACATAATTTTGTATGTGTTTTATTTATTTCGTCTAATGTAACCATGACCATTGTTAGAATTTCACTTGGCGGGGATTGATTTTATATACATTTTAGTGTCATTCATGAACATATTGGGGTTAAGAGTGAGGTTCGGCGCGCCTAAAACCGGTTTAAACTCCCCAGTGGTTTAACTACCACTGACCGTTCCAAGGCGGTACCCCTTTGTGTTCCTTCACGTGTTTTTCTTGTCTGTATTGTTACTTGTTTTTGGATGTTTACATGTTTTGTGATGTATGTCTTGTTGGATTGTCGTTGACGGTAGGTATTTTCTCTCCCCCCCCCCACCTTTTCACCCGTACAGCCCTTTTCCCTTTAATTCCCTTATAGGCCCTTTTTTGTTTATATTATTTCACATTACATGTCCCACTCCTTTCGCCCTTGTGTCCACTCCGGGTTTTTGTTTGGTGCCTTCTGGGTGTCCTGCTTGGGAGTGTCCGGGGGCGGCGTCCTGTGAACGTTGCCTTTGCCTGGTTGATCTTTATTCTTGTTATTTTACTTTGAATACCAATTATATTAAACATGAATTAATAACAAAAATGTGTTCATTTCTTTTATTAGATGGTCTTAACACCATCTTAAAATCAATACAGATTATGTCCAGTCTATATTTAACTATTGCAAGTAATAAGATATATGGCCCTAATTTGCTTCCGTACTTTAATTTTTGACAGGTTTTAGTGACTTATCACTTGGTCTACTTTTAAAACTAAATTTTAATGTTGATTTGCTTGCGTCATCCATCGGCTGCTGCCAGAGGCTTGCAGATAGATTAAAACTGAGGATTGTATTAAACAGAAAAAAGCAATAGTGAAAACTGTATAAAACTGATAATTTGTAAATAAAAGAGTAAGTTTACCTTTATCCTGAACATCTCATCTTTACGGTGAAAACAATATTAAAGCAGCTGAATACACAGTGTTGACTAAGAGGTTCCCTTGTCAAATGACGTCAAACTCGTGAAAATGAAACTCTTTATTATTTATTCTATCGGGAATTTCATTATATCAAGAACTGAATATCTGAGAATATACACTACAATTAATTCTTTCATTAGCGTTCATTTTTGTTGTTTATAATTATTTCATGAAAGCGGTTGGAGCTATATTTGATTTATTCTATTCATATTTAATCATTCTGTTGATTGTTACCACGTTCAATTAATTTCATTTATAAAGAATATCTTAGTTTGACAATGATCTCCCCATCTAGGTCTGAGGACCTGACCTTCATTGTCCGCGATTTAAGCCCTAAATCGGGTAAACGAGTCAGCTCCGTATACTTCCGGGAGATAAAAAATAGAAGGATGATGACCTGCTCATAGTCATTCTTAAAATAGACGAATGATGTCATCCTGAAAATAATGATGTTTTTCTAAATATAGAATCTAAATTGGCCACCACACACATATTCAAAATTTTGCATCGAGCACCTACTGACAAATATGACTACCGGAAGTGACTATTATGCAAGATGGCCGTCACGATTGCGCAGATCGTCGGGCCAAAGATGCGCCTATACTACTGATAAACTATGTATAACTTTGAATAATTGGGCAGTTTGTCGAAACAAATATGTGTTATGATGCACGTCACATTGCAACAGAAATACATATGTTTTTATCGTTTCGATAAAACTGTGTTGTAAGCTCTACGATCGTAAATGTGTAAACACTTTCAAGATGGCGGACTGTCAAAGTAGTAAAGGTTGTTGTTTCACATTTTCATTTGAAACATTTTACCTAAAATGTCTGATTTTAATTCATATAGTAAAAAGTGTTTTCAGAGCGTGTTCAGCCTTAGAATCATATAATGAACTCAATTGTCATTATCTTTTGAGATATCTTGCACTAAATGTTGCCACGTGTTGAAATTGAAAGTTTAATAGAGGATCTCGCATTGTTTGTAGTTATTATCATTTGTTTAATAGGCTTATGCTTTGTTTTCGGTGCAATTTGTTGTGTCTAGACTCATTCAACTCATTCTTGACGTTGGCTGAATTTGTTTTGAAATCTGTCTAAACAAATAGAAAAATGAATACTCTAAAACACGTTTTTTTTTTCAAATCGTAAATGCAGCTGTAAGAAACAGATTGTTTAAAAATATTTATGGATCTTAACCGTACAGAAATGATTTTTGTGCGTTTAAACCGTTACTTAAGCGCCTTGAGAGTAAAAATGAATTATTCAGATAATGTTTTGTTCATGGTGTAGTATTCGATCTTTGCCACAGAATATAATTGATAAATTGCATGGAATTATTGACAAACAGTGGGGTCCGTGGCAGACTGGTTAACCTTTGTAAAAATTAAAAGTAACAAGAAGTATCTTTAAAAAAAGATACTCGGTCGAAATATAACTGGTTTATTTGCATATATCGTATCTTAGGAAACATGGGTCATAGAATCATAAGGATTGTGATATTGAGCCTATTATTAAATTTTATGTTTATATTTTTGGAATATTAAAATCATATATATATATGTTGGCAGATACAAAGTATTTTAAAGAGAAACGAAATGTAAAGTTTGAAGTAAATTCTTTCAAAGTAAATAAGAAGTAAATAAGAAGTACAAACAAAACAATTTATTTCGTACTCAGTTTATTCTGACCGTAATGTATTTTTTTCTATTATAGCGAATGTCGTTTTAGCTCAAAGAAAAGCTTTCTTACTAAAGTAGTTTGACAAACATTTATTATAACGAAACAATTCAATCGTTAGAGGTTATAATAATACTTCACAAATATGTAAAAAGGTAAAATACATATACATACAAATTATAGACTTTGTATTTAACTGATAATACCGGATAAGTTCGTTTTCTTGTGCGCTGCTCGCTACTTTTACTGTAAATACGATCGTGGATGTACTTGTAAGTGGTGGTTTTCTTAATGTTTTACAAAATTTATTACTTGTTAAAGCAGCGGAAAATTATCTGTAGGAGGATACATGGCGAAATAGAACTTAAAATGTGTAGGGGAAGGCGCGGATAAACAGAAGTATCTGAAATTTAACTTGCTAGTAAAAGAACATATGAATATAGATAGTTCGTTTCCAGACTCCTTTACATCAATTAAATCTTAGACGCGTACACCATGTCAGAAAAATCTTTTATGTTGTTTTACAAATTCTTAAATGGCCAATCAGATTCTGAGATTACAGATTTCTTCAAGCAAATAGAATATATAGAAAACAAATTCTAAAAGAAAGTCCAATAATGGACAAAATATTAATGAATAGACTCGGTTTGATTGAGACTGTTCGTGAACAGACTTGGAAAGTGCAATCTTCTGTCCACAATCCCTAAGACCGGGGCTAAAGCAGAATTCAACAAAAAATATGGTAATGGTGATATTTCGAAATTAGTATTTGGAAACATCCACAGATGTGTTCTACGACAATATTCATGAATTCTAAAATGAGACACGTTAGTGCCATTCCACGAAAAGCGGCAAATGGTCACCAAATAAAAGAATGTGTGTCCTAAACGAGAAAACAATGGGCGAATTCAGCGTTCTGCTCTGCAGTAGAAAAAAACCAAACAGAAAAAAAGAACACATCCAACTAATACTAACAACAGCTCAAAAACATCAACAGCTCAAAAAATAAAAAAATTAAGAAACAAGAGCCCGGTTTGAACCGGGTGATGCTCCCCAAATAGGATTTGGATGCAAAAAGTACATCTCTTGTAGTTTCAGAGTTATTTCCCTGAACAATGTTCAAAGTATAATAATTCCAAAATTTGGCAAGACAGTTACTTTTATTCGCACTAGATTTTTAATCAATGACATCTATTTACCGACTTAGTTTCATGTTCATACCTCTTGTGGTTTCACAATAATGTCCCGGACAATGTATACAGTGTAAATTGAAAGGGAAATAACTCAAAAAAATAGGCAAGGCAGAGTTTGGTTCCTTTGCACTACACTTCTGTTTATTGAGACCTATCTACAAAGTTTTATGTTAATATCTCTGATAGTTTCAGAGTTATGTCCTAGACATAGTTCAAAGTTTCTAGTTCATATCTCATATTGTTTTAGAGTTATGTCACGTGTAAAAATGAACGCAAAGTTTCTTATTCATATCTCATAATGTTTCAGAGTTATGTCACGTGTAAAAATGAACGCAGAGTTAAAGAGCGCAGAGTTACTGTTCTTTTGCACTGCACTTCTGTTAAATGAAATCTATCTACCTACAAAGTTTCTTGTTCATATCTCTTATAGTATTAGAGTTATGTAACGGACATAATTCAAAGTGTAAAAAGGAACAAAGGGCAATAAATCCAAAATCAGGCAAGGCAGAGTTATGGCTCTTTTACATTGCACATCTACCCAAAGAGATCTATTTACCTACTAGATGTCTTGCTTATGTCTATAATACTTTCAGAGTTATGTCCTGGAAAATGTTCAAAGTGTAATAATGAACAAAGGGCAATAACTACAAAACTGAGCTAAGCAGAGCAACGGTTCTCTGCATTGCAGTTTTACTTAATGAGATCTATCTTCTTACAAAGTTTCTTGTTGATATGTCTTGTGGTTTCCGAGTTATGTCCCGGACAAAATTCAAAGTGTAAAAATAAACAAATGGCAATAACTTCATAAAAAAGAAAGGCAGAGTTTCGGTTCTTTTGCACTGCACTTCTATTTATTGAGATATATCTACCTACAAAGTTTTATGTTAATATTTCGTCTATTTTCTAAGTTATGTCCCAGACATAGTTCAAAGTGAAAAATCACATCTACCTATTGAGATATATCTACTTACAAAGTTTTATTTTGATATCTCTTATAGTTTTTTAGAGTTTTATCCCGGACAAGATTTTCTAAATAGGGAGATAATTCAAAACGGGGCAAAACAGAGTTAAAGTTTGTTTGACACTGCACTCCGCCTCAATGACCTCTACCACTTTGTGAAGTTTAAACAAAAATAAATAACTGTCGAAATGAAACGCTTTAGAACTTACGATTTTATTTCAAGAGTATATTAAACATTCTTTATTTTGTTAATATGTATCGATTTTGAAGCACTAGGTCGGTAGTTTGATATAATGTAAACATCCGAAAATCATCTTGGTGGTATCCGTGTGATTTCCAGGTTAAATATGTTCATATAAATATTCTTTCTTTAAAAACTGTGTACATTATAAACATGTCTGTAGCTAATATATTGATTTATGTATTCCTACGTGATAAGTTTGGTTCGATTAAAACATGTATAGGCGGCTTATGTCTTCCTATAAAAATACTAAAACTAAGTTTTCATTTGAATTAAAGCGGAAGGGCTGTTTCCAATGTTGTAATAACTTGTAGCCCAACCCATTTGCACTATACATATATATAGATTTGTATTTGTGTTATTCATATCTTACATGTATTATATAGATGCAATAAAATATTATTAAACTTATAAAAGCAGACGGTAATTTCCACTTTACAGCAATGTCCATATACAGACACAATGCAACATTTTTAGTTTTATAGTTTAAGACTTAAAGATCGCTTAGCACGACCTTGTTTTTGTGTTTGTGGAATGTTTAGTTTTTATACTATTTTGGCCTTTTCAAGTTAAAAAAATTTATTATTTCAACTTGAATAATGTTGAATCACATTAGGAGATGTTGCCTGCTTTTTATATTTGTCTGTTGACGTCTCATCTGTGATATGCAGGGTTCATAACCTCAGATCCCTTTCAAAGTTTCATTTTGTTTCTTTCCACCCATTGTTTTCTCGTTTAGAACATACGCGTTTAATTAGCCGCTTTTTATTGAATGGCACTTTGTGTCACATTGAAGGTTCCATGATAACCGCCTTATGAACATATCTGCAAATGTTTCTAAATTCAAAATGCCGCTGTTTTATGTTTAACTTAAATTCAGCTTTAGCCGGTGCAAGGGGGCGTGGACGGTTTGTACTTGAAAGTATCGTCTATGAACACTTAAATAGGCTCAATTATACCGATCCTGCAACATTTTCAATTTAGCCGTAAGGGATTCTTCCTATATGAATTCTTATTTCTTTATGTATGAAAGACGTTCGAATTGACTTCATATCATAAAATTAATACGCGTGTGACGTGCATTAATGCATGTAAAATTTAAATTTGTAATTTGATTAGGTTTATGATGAGTTATCAATATCATAGAGCGTTAATGGAATAAAAATGTGTTTCTTTTTGGTCGAGGTTAAAGCATTTACATTTTTAAATTGCATATGTGTTAGAAGCAAACAGTCGCATGCAATTAAGCTCGTGTCTTTATAAGAATCATTAAAAAAAAGTGTAAAATAAGAAACAAGTTTCTTTTATCAAATGGTTTTAACTTTTTTTGTATAAAGATTAAAAAAAAATTTCCGCGATATTATTTCGAACAATCTCTTAGGTCATATTTATCATATTTTATAATACTTTGCATTAACATATTAAACATAGGAATTTTCAAGGTATATTTATTTCAATAACTATGACAAATGTTTACTATTTTCAGGCACTGGGAGTTGCATTCACAGTTCTCCTGTGCTTGGTATTCTTAAATTTTGATATTGCCAAAACGCTTCTACAGGAAAACACTTCAAAATACCAAAGCGAGAACATGCTACAGGAAAACACTTCAAAATACCAAAGCGGGAATTTTTCACAAAAATTCAATCGCCCACCTCTATGGGCTAGACACATTGCTAAAGAAAATGGTTCCTTGACATTTAAAGGTGGACAAACGTTAA
>NW_026855370.1:0-42244 GCF_026571515.1 Ruditapes philippinarum
TTTGGAAAGTTTTAGAAATTTTTATTTTGCAAAAAAATTGTTTTGGCATTTTTATGAAAAATTAGGGTTTATAACAAAAAACATAAGGGAAATACTACAAAAATTGTGGAAGTAACAGACAGGAATAAAGAAATAATCGTGCTTCCTAAAATGTCAACAATCTAACATGAAATTTGGAGAAAGGTAACATTCAATTTTAGGAACGTTTATACATAGTGAATAATTAAAATGCTGAAAACAATATAATTACTTTACTGCCCTTATTTGAATAAGAATATTGCGTATACATTACTTAAATGCTGAAAATGACAATAAGTAATTATTTAATAAATAAATAATGATTCTAAAAATAGAATATTTCAGTAACAATAACAAGCTTTACATGCCTTACAATACCAGGAATAACCTGACATACCAGAAGCAATCTGATATACCAGAAATAATCTGATAAACCAGAAGCAATCTGATATACCAGAAATAACCTAACATACCACAAGTAATCTGATATACCAGTAATAACCTGACATACCAGAAGCAATCTGATATACCAGAAATAACCTTTACATACCAGAAACAATCTGATATATCAAAAATTATCTGATTTTGTTTCCTTTTCCATTGTGATCTTCATAACACAAGTCAATTTATAAATTTATTTATTGTTGAAAAAAAAAAAAACTTTATTCTCTTATTGCAAGTCTGAGTAAAAGAATTGGAAAATAACTCTAAATAATGCCAATTCACTCCATCTTGCAGCCAATTTATTTAAAAGCATTTTTGTTTTGTTCAGACACAAGCAAAATTTAAGGTAAAGGTTTTAATCCATGCAAGGAGGTCACAAAGGTCTCTATTACAAATATGTGGTTAACATTAACTGTTATAATTAAATAGGTAAAAAAATCACATAAAAATAGTTGAAATATATTGTAAGTTAAAGCAAAGACATTCCTTAGCTGACAAAATGTTCAGATTTTGTACCAAACTATAATATACTAGTATGGAGTAAGGAAACTTTGGGAAATCACCACTGCATGTATAACATAAGTTGTGTCCCTTTAATAACTGTAAACTGAATGTGAGCATAAAGAAAATTAGGTTGTATGCCATTAAAAAAATCTGAACAGTGGGAAAAAACCACACTGGCTGTTAATTTAAATGAGTTATTAAAAGCCATCTCCTTGTGTTATATTTGTTATGGCATTTACAATAAATCAACACTTTCTGATCAAATAAGGATCGATTAAAATGGTCTAACCCAGCTTGTGAATACAGAACAGTTTAATAGTAATTTAAAGGATTTTATTTAGTATCAAAGTACTAAAAAATGGAGCAGACGTAAAAAAAAAGCCTTATATCTCTTTTCTTGTGCCAAAAGCAAGTCATTGTTGGTTGCAGTATTCTTTTAAAATTATTTGCAAAACTTATACTAATTATAGTTGTCAAAAAACATAAATGAATACATGTAATGCAAAGAATTCCCCATTACGTAATGAAAATTCAAAACGGGTAGTGTTTGAAAAATACAAATTCTCAATGCAATTTCTGGCATCAAAAATATGGCACTTTCAGTCACTGATACAATTATAGTGATTTAAAAAAAAAACTTTTCTTGAAAAAAAAAATATGGAAAAAAAAAATCAAAAAAAAAAAAATCGACAAACAGTTTTGTTGATAATGAAAATTCCCGCATTCTGATACTTGGAAAGACTTTGCTTATAATAATTATTCCGAAGATTCTAAAATAGTGGTGTTTGTCTGCAAATTTCGGAACTTGTCTAGGAAGAAAATTCTCAAAACCACAGTATACCTGCTTTGTAATATTAAATTAGGAAATGTTTTCCTATATCTGTACGTACCCTGGTGCGGGGAGGAAAAGGGCTCAGCATGCGTAAATGAGAAAATAAAATAACAGATCATTAGAGGGGCATGTATTTTGTTCGATAGACCGTGTTTCATTCTTAAAGACAAAATACATGGTGAGAGATAAATGTATCTTCTGCCAGAAAATTTTCTATTCAGTAAAAAATTTTGGAGATAATTTAAAGAAATATTTCCTTGGTTAAGTCAGGTAGAGAAATTAAGGTCTATTAAAAGTACTTTCTCTCAGTTGCATAGTCATACTAACAGTACAAAATTAATAGACCCTTGACTAAAGGACCATATCTGAATATTTACAGACGACACATCAAAACATGTCATATCGGGCCCTTAATTACTTTATTTTCATATCTGAACAATAATCAAAACATAAATAGATATAATTTAAACAATGTGTGACAAATTGACGGACAGACAAACCTGGTAAAAATGATAGCCTACACCTGAGGATTAGGGAGACATATTGAGTTTAAGGGAATAAATAATTTATTATTTGAAAAAAATGATGAATAAGTTAGCAACTTTTGAAGAATAGCAAAACTTGAGACAAAACAGGAATTAAAATTTGTAAGTTGCTTCCGTAATCATGCGAAGTCTCTACCCTTATCACAACGAAAACAGATCTTCTTTATGACACATATACGTACAAAAAATTATAAATCAACATTTACATTTAAATAAATCTTTAAAGGAGATCAATTATCTATAGCGCAGATTTATAGCAGATGAGTCGACTCAACGGCCCCCCCTGAAAGACACCGCTGTCCCATCAATATCTTCACATGACAAGCTCAAGTGCGCGTCCATTTATGCCACTGTGATCATATAACCATTTTACTTCAATTTTATAGCAAATCAATAAACAAGATAAATATCATAGTTCAATTGGTGATTTTCCATGTTTGATTAAACGCAGCAACCCGTAATCTAAATCAAATCATTTTTTCCCCGAGCTATCTATTGCGATTGAGGCTTGTTATATATATATAAAAAAAGATTATTACCCGATGGATTATAAAAAGAATGTAATGGTTACGTGTCATTATTGATGGAGGCAACATTAAAAAAAAATAGGTTAATGACAACACAGTGCATTATGGGTTATCTGCGCGTAAAACCATTTATTTAACTTAACACAAAGTCGGCAAAAAGTAATTAAACAGACATGCAAACAATGCATTTATACAAAAATAAATTTCTACAAATTTTTTCTTTCTAAATTGCCAATGATTATGAACTTTGAGTGTTACATGTGTAACTCTAAGAAGGAACCCTACAAAAATATGTTGCTGGAATCTATCTTTATATTATTAACAATACTGTATCTATATATACTGCAAATCATTATTTAATTCATGGGGCAGAAATTTTCGTGGATAGGCCAATCCACAAATTAAAGATCCAATGAAATTTCATTTCGTCTGCTGTAAGATTTTATATTACATCGCATTATTTATATTTTACCTTTTGGAAAGTCCACGAAAATGTTCTTTGTGACAAAAAAAAACAACGAAATTTCATACCCACGAAATTAAGTGAATTTACAGTATTTCAGATTTTCTCTCAACATCTTTGGTTTAATATTACACATTAATATTTCAATATTATATTTAAGAAGATGATTTGGCTCTATCATGCTCAGATATATTAACAATCGAAATCAAATGATTCAAGTATGTGAGAAATGCAATCACATTATTCTGGTTTCAGATCAAACTTATGATTTATAAATATAAAGCAGCATGCCTCCAGATTCATGCTAATATTTTCATGATTTTTTTTCCTCAAAATGTATTTAAAAGTACAATATTGTGAAGTGAGCAAAGAAAGTAATATACACAGTGCAAATGGCACTTATTACACAATCCATGTGATTACCAAAAAGAGGTAAAAAAATATGCAAAAATAGCCTTCATGCTTTTTTGAGTCATGCAAATAGAAATATGGGTGATTTATTTAATTTTACCCATGAAATATGGTGCTTTATCAGTCAAATATATTTCATATTTGTTAAAAATTAATGTGAAATATAAATATGAAAGTGGGCGGAGTCAAAACTCATATTTATTTCAAGGGACTTCTTTTGCCATTTTGTTAATAGAAAACAACTATGTTGAATTTTGTTTTGAAAACTGTATAGAATGATAGAAAATGGTCTTACTAAGAAAATAAATCCGAACACCAATATCTTTTATTCAGTCATTACCGTTGTCCAGACGTTTAAAGAGTTGTTTATGCGATGTCACAATGTAGCGCCAAACAGCGCATGTAAAAACAGTCTAAACAATACATTACTGCGTGCTGTACAGTTGCAGTTGCGTAGCAAGCAAGGGGATTCTTCACCATTTTTCTTTGATAATGAAATTTAATAAAAAAGTTATTTTTTCGTTTTTCGTGAAATATGGTTTAAATTTGCACAATTAAGTATGATAAAATGCCACATATTTTCACTTGCTGTCCCGGCTCGTGAAAATATGTGGCATTTTATCATGTTTCGTGAAAATATATTCCATATTTCACTCAAACCAGAAAAACTATCCTCTTAAAATTCAGCAAAATCAGTCATTAATGCGATGTTTATATGAATCTTTTTTTGTAACTGTATATATGTACATTTTGATAGAGGCTCATAGGGAAAACTGGGCTTGCCTATGTTGCCTCTTTAAATAATGTCTTTATCATTATCATTATTATTAATCACACATAACATGTACATTATTACCATATTTCAATCTTAACTCTTTTTCTTTTCTTAAAATCTTTGAATATTTTTCTCAAGTTTAATTTTTTTTGGAATATTTTGGCTTATCTGGAGGCATGCAGCTTGAAGGACCTATATTATTAATACATAGCTGTATTCTCATGCTGCCATTGCTTCCTGATTTTCCTGAATGGCCAACTTCCATTTTGAGATAATTCATTATCAATAATTGGGGAGAACAGCTTATATTGCCTGCTGGCTGTGACCGATTCTACCCATGCAACCAGTGCAGACCATGATCAGCGTCATATAAGTGCCGTCTGATCGTTTAAGTCTGCCTCAGTTTGCTTAGTCTAATTCAGTTAACACTAATTTAAATTTTTTCCTAAAATTGCAAAATATTTTTGTCCAGATTCAATGAAAGAGGCAGCAAGGGACACTTCAGTTTTAATAATATCAAAATATTCTGAATTTAATCACTAAATGGGGGAGGGAAGGAGGATATATTTACTATTATAGTACAGAATCCAAATTACGTAAAAGTGCATTAAGGGACAAATTCTAGAACACACATTTTATCAGAAAGTTCCAATCCTTAATAATGTTCTTCCGAAACCTTTTTAAATACTTTTTCACTGAGATTTTTTTTATTGATGAATAGCTAAAACATAAAACAATAAAAATATCCGACTAACACACCTTACGGCACAGGAACTGACACAATCAATGTTTCATATGACGTAAATTAAAGTCAATATTAACACCAAATCAAGCCCTCCCTGATTATTTCTTTTATTCCAATAATTTCCAATTATTAAGCAGCCATGACAGTGACTTGTTATTTTAAATTTATACGCCACTTTGTAATACCGCCTGAAAAGAGGGTGCAGCCCACGTTTTCAAACGTGAAATAACTTCAAAATAGTGTCTTGTGATTATGGCATTCAAATTGTTTCAGCTGGAAGTATAGCTAATGTGTTGACGTCATACGAAAAATATTCTTGGGCATAAACAAACAAAAAATTGTCGGAATTCATGTCATGAAAAATAGTGCTAGCTAATTTAATAAATCATTACGCAGTTTAAATATATTCCTTGAATGAAAGCTTCCCACATATCTCACATCGAACACAAATTTTCTCATGACATTTTGAATTCAGATTCAACCTTAAAGAAGATTTATATTACTGATTGAAAGAAAACATTTGGTCTCGTAGGTGTTTCTTTTACGACAGAACATAAGCATTTCCTTTCTGGAGTTATTCACAGAGCTCGTTATTATGGTAGTAACCTTTGTGAAATGCTTTCTGAGTGACACTGTCTTAAGAAATGGCTGTAAAAATACTGGCCTTCCTTAAATTAAACTATGCTGAATACAATATACCCTTTTATAGTTTACTTTTCTAATACTTTGCCTGTTTTTGTATATCTATTTCAAGTCAGACAAACAATTTCAGAAACAAAATATGTTATATTACGGCAAAGTTTCCAAAGTTTTGCTCTACAGGAAAGAAATTTGGGTGCATTATTTCAGGTATAGCAGATTCCACCCACTTCCTGTAAGTTTGCTGGTTGACAAATTTCTCAACTTTAATGTCAACATTGATTCCTACCCGCAGTAAAGTGGCTGGGAGTGGGGTGGTGGTTTATTGACAATTTTTCATAAATACACTCTCTTTGATATGACAAACTTTTGAAACGAATGTACTATCTAGATAAAATGTTTTCAAACAAACACAAAGCAGACATATTGACACATATTAATGGTAAAGACAATGAACGATCCTCGGATCATTTACGTCCCTATCAGACTCTCTGTCAGTCGATAGCGTAACAAAAGGAATATCCTGCCCTAGTGAATTTCTCTAGGGAAATAGCATAGACACATATGACAAGTTTTCATTCACTAAACTCAGTAACTGTTCATGTGCCGAGACAAAAGCTAGAACATTTTCTGGTGTGTAGCTGTTCAAAACAAAAGCATTATTAAAGTCCTCACAAAACTGGGGAGCAAAGTAACTACTAGTTATATTTTTATACAGTGTAAGTATGATGTCACCCTTCTATTTTTATCCTCATTGTATATCTCAAACCTGCTAAGGAGTACAAGACACTATAACAAATATCTTGACATTGGTCAAAGTGTGAGTTAGAAAACAAAACAAATTGACACCTCACTCAAAAACAACTATACGGGTGTGAAAAAAAATGGTGGCCAGCGTAACGTATTTAAATTGTTTTCTTCAAAATTGAAACGATTTAAATGACCTTGAATATTAAGAACTTCAACATCCCTTACTGGTGCCACATTCGAGAAATACCTGACATGCTACGTCCGCAATCTTGGACAAAACAATATTTTCTTTAATGGAGAAAACAACTTTTATAGATAAAGGATCACAATTACTATATAAACATGTCATCTCAAATTTGATCATTTTAAATGGATTGACACCTTTTTTGCCGTCTGCTAATGGATTTCTAAGCACCATTTGTAATAGCAACAATCCCGAAATAGCGGCCATTAGTAGGGTGATCTAATATTCCAAAAAACTAGTTAAAGGAAATAAACATTCATTGACAAAACGTGTCATTATGATTTTTGTAATCATTATCAACTAAATAGGTTTGTTGTTGTTGTTATTGTTTTGTTAGATTTAAAGTCACATTGACACAATCAAAGTCAATGAGCGGGCAACTTTCTAGCGAGGGATAAAACATGTTGGAACAAAGTCTTTTACCGAAATGAGGCCAACTAGATCTATATTTAGCCGCCACGACAATATGAGAATCTCGAGAAAATAGGAAGCGTCATGCAATTTTGACATTTCTATAAAATAGACTATCTGTATAATTGACTCATTTTTTACGCTGCCTCCTTACAAATCATTAAGTTACTACGGTAACACAATGTCTTGAGCGAGTATATAAGTACATCTTCTTTTAATGTTTTTCTCCAGTAATGAGAATTTAATTATAGACAATAGCAATGATGGGACGTATTTAAGAGTCTTACAGCTAAATGAAAATGTTTTGGACAAATAATATGAACTGAATAATTGTTTGTTTGTTTATTTGTTTCATTTTACGCCTTTTCCCAACAGTATTTCAGTCATATAGGCCTGAACTGAATAAACAACTCTCACAAATCTTCTTCCTAAAAACAAGAGCCGGTTGAACCGGGTGATGCTCCCAGAATAGATTTTGGACACAGGAAGGTATACCTCTTGTAGTGTCAGAGTTATGTCACAGACAAAGTTCAAAGTGAAAAAAAAAAAACCCAAATGTTGCGCGTGACATGTCGTCTGAATATGGTGATCATTTCTGTGAAATAGTTGTAAAATCTGACTTCAAATAACAAAGTTACACGATCTTGCTTTTCTGAAGTTAAACTTAAAAAGAGTTATGAAACAGAAGTCATTTAAGTTAAGACGTTTTCTTTGAATTTCAGTTTTGGTCTTAATACTTCAGATTAGAACTTTCTATGAAATGCAGCCCTGGGCAGGGTTGCGTTTCATGGAAAGTCCTTAAATTAAAGTCTAGAATATGACTGAGAAAATTTTTGTTTCAAAGAAAATGTCCTTACTTATGACTCTCATGTTAAGACTTTTCAATATATCTGTCAATAGCAATTCAGATGAACATTTACACATTGCCAAGTGAAGCGGATGACACTGTATTTTGTAACTTTTCTCGGGAGAATGAATTAAATAAAAGTCTAAAACTTTTGACTTAAGATGAAAATATTAATTGAAACTGTCTTAAGTTAGCTAATAGTTTATCAAAAGTCTTAGGACTAAGAATACACTTAGGACTTTCTAAGTTAAATTAATGCAGCCCAGAAGTCTTTGCCACCAGTGTAGAGCCATGCAAGCCAAAACATCTATACAGTACGACCAGTCTCTATACTGTTGGCTTGATATAAACTTAAATTGTTTCATCTTCCCTACCCCAAAACTGAACATGGACAGGTTTTAAACAAGTCAATTTCAGAAACTCATCAATTTAAGGGCTAAACAATTTCCCAGTATCTGTTCCGATCAACCAGCTTAAACAATATCAATACAATCTTTCTCAGCTAGACATTCTATTCATTCTTGTCTCATTTCATTTAATAGCTTTTTTTCTGTTATTTTTCCCCTTTCTCAATCACAGGAGCTTTAAAATTTGATTTGATATCGGAACAATTTTCGTCTCTACTCGAGAAATCCTCTACAGCCCTGTAATAGACTTCGGCACGGAATTGCAAAATTAAAGTGCAGCAGCACTCCTGTATGTTGAGGCTCTTACTGCAAAACTGCAGTAATTTGTATGAAATAGAGAAGGACTTACAACAGTGTTGCGGTCAATACTTGAATTATGAGTAAAATACATCTCAAATATTATATTTATTTATTCTATGCAGTCTGACCAGGCTCTATATTGTTGAATTTTCATCCTGACATCCCCAAAATTGATAATGGACAGTTCCATTAAGGCAGATGGACAAGTCCATTTAAGAAATTCAGCAGGTTAAGGGTTAAAAACTGTAAGACATTAAATTTTACTTAAATTCCATAGAAATTATATCCAACTTTTAAATTTATATATATGTATATATATATATTTTTTTTCCCCCAAATTACCTTCCATCCATTATTGTACTATTCTTAATCTAGGTTGACAAAACTGTCTCTGAAAAGGGAGATTTTCTGTGTACTCTAACAAAAGACATTAACATAGGTATTCTAACCATTCATCTTGAAAATCAAAGAAAAACAAGGAACAATCAACAAGTAGAAACCACTACCCTATTTCTCCACTGTAATTGAAAATCTAAATTTGCTCAGCCCAGCAGAAAATTTCAATTAAATTTATATCAAGTCTTAAAAGTTTTGAAAAGTACGGATTCTACCTTTATAGAGAGTAGACAAAAGAGGTAAGTCAAGAATATTTACTCTGATCTTATCTGTAAAAAACCTCATCAATCTTTTATACTTGACCTTTTATAAAATAGTATGTGAATTTTGAAAATGACCACACTTAAATTTTCTATGAACATGATCATTTATCATAACTAACAGCTATAGTTCAGTTATATCTTTTTTCAATATAAAACAGTTAAAAGGGGGGTAACTACAAATAGAAATTTCATGTAAAGCTGATTATAGTTACCTCCCTTGCTTAGAATTACATAGCATCACTCTTTCCTGAATCTTGCTATTTTACTGGTCAATATTAGAGTTATAAATACCACAGCCAGAGTTTAGTGAGTTCATATTAACTTAAAATAGAAATTTACAGTAAACAGTAAGTAACAAATAGCATCAAAAACTGCAAGAAATAGCACCTGTCATTATGTGCATGCCTGAAAACCATTGGCAAAATATACAAAATAAACCGTTGGCAAAAATATACAAATAAAATGGTCTATACCACACAGCTTTTATGTGTAATGCACATCCATCTCTTTTTCCGTGGAAAAGTCGGTGAACAATATTATACCAGACAATTAAAACTGTCTAGTTTGTTCGTTGTTACTTTGTTTAATGACATTATGAATGTTGCCTAAGTGTCTTATATAGTCGACGGTTACCGATGGTTACGACAGGATGCCATACAACATGTCTTACATCAGTCGTAGCTTTCTCTATTTCCAGAAACTCAAGTCAATCAGCGTTATCATAAAATAAATGCATCCATAAAACGCTGAGCAGTTGAAGGCAGTTTCTTGATGTATATGGCACCATGACCTAACCGAATTTTCGAAACAACAACAGGACATTATTTTATGGTCGAGGTTCTGACTCACCGGACTATATGGACAATCATGCAATATTTCAGATGTTTGTCTTTTATACATACGGTAATTTAAAATTAACCCTGCAGTCATATTTTTATATTCATATCAGGCTAAGAATAGCACAAAAAATCCATATTCAACATAATTCTGAGCATATTTCTTTATTACCCATTGCAGATTTTTCCATTTTAGGTGCTTCACCAGATCTATGTACGAATTTCAAATTTTATATTTTTAGGCTTTTTTTTACCTCAGCTCCTTTAAATTGATAATAATAAATAACCAAAATGGAGAAGAAAAAAATCAATATTACAAAACTCTGCAAATTTCAGTCATACCCAGTAAAAAGTCAGTGAGAACATTTTTTTTATTTCTCAAAATATTTTGAAAAAAAAAAAAATCGGTTAAATTTCCCACAGTTCTAGAACAAGATCAATACGTATCTTATCACATAATTGTGAACAAAATATAGCAGGTAAAAAATTCAGATGTGTACAAACAGACTCCTGGATCGGGAAGATAAGATGTTTATCGGTGTCTTCAAAATTTACCTAGAAAATATACCCTGTAATCTTAATTTGAAATGTTAAATGAAAAGCCACTCGTGTTGATAACAAAAGTTTAAAAAAATGTTTAATGTTTCCATCACGTTCATTTTATATTTTATCATAAAACATAACTAAGAAGAGAACATCGTCACCTTAGTGCAATAACTGGTTAACTCCTATTAAATTTAGAAGGACTTAAGCCATGACTGCACTAAGGTGACAATATGTAAATTTAAATTTGTTTTAAATGCGACAAAATAGTTGAACTAAAAAAATGAACTAAAATAAAAACACAAAAAATACAAACAAAATAAACAAGAGGGCCATGATGGCCCTGAAGTCGCTCACCTGTAATAGGCCCCCGGAGCGGGGCCAGTTTAAACCCGAGGGCTTTTATTTTAACAAACTTGGTAGACACCCATTAGAAGATGTTTCATGCTAAACATCTAAGGTCCAGCTGGTCAAGTTTTTTCTTTACACATATAGTTAAAAACAATGACACCCCTGGGGCAGGGCTAGTTTTAACCCCAGGGCTTTTATTTGAACAATTTTTGTAGACACTTACTAGAGAATGTTTCATGCTTAATATCTACACTCTAGCTTTTCGGGTTTTTTCGAAAAGATTATTAAGTTTTTGCTATACACATATAAGGAAAATCAATGTCCCCCGGGGCGGGGCCAATTTTGACCACAGGGCTTTTATTTGTACAAACTTTGTAGACACTAACTAGAAGATGCTTCGTGCTTAATATCTAAACTCTAGCTATTAGAGTTTTTTCAAAGAAGATTTTTTAAAGTTTTTGTTATACACATATAAGGAAAATGAATGACCCCCGGGACGGGGCCAATTTTGACCCCAGGGCTTTTATTACAACAAACTTGGTAGACACTCACTAGAAGATGTTTCATGTTTAGTATCTAAACTCTAGCTATTTGGTTTTATTCAAAGAAGACTTTTTAAGTTTTTGCTATACACATATAAGGAAAATCAATGACCCCCGGGGCGGGGCCAATTTTGACCCCAGGGTTCTTATTTGAACAAACTTGGTAGACATCCATTAGAACATGTTTCATGCTAAATATCTTAGCTCTAGCTCTTTGGGTTCTTTAAAAGAAGATTTTTAAGTTTTAGTATATGCTTATAGGGAAAATTAATGACCCCCTGGGACGGGGCAAATTTTGACCCCAGGGCTTTTATTTGAACAAACTTGGTAGACACCCATTAGAGGATGTTTCATGCTAAATATCTTAGCTCTAGCTCTTTGGGTTCTTTAAAAGAAGATTTTTTAAGTTTTTACTATATGCATATAGGGAAATCAATGACTCCCTTGGGCGGGGCCAATTTTGACCCCAGGGCTTTTATTTGAACAAACTTGGTAGACACTCACTAGATAATGTTTCATGGCAAATATCTAAGCTCTAGCTCTTTGGGTTTTTTAGAAGAAGATATTTAAAGTTTTTTCTTTTGGTTGCCATGGCAACCAGAGTTCTGCATGGAATTAAATTCTTTGAACAATTTTCAAAGGTGACCACCAAAGGAACATTCCTGTGAAGTTTGGATGAAATTGGCTTAGTGGTTTATGAGGAGATGTCATTTAAAGTAAAAGTTTACAGACGACGGACGGACGGACGCCGGACGAAAAGCAATCACAAAAGCTCACCCTGTCACTTTGTGACAGGTGAGCTAAAAAGCACAGAATAGTTCATTACATTAAGGTAAATGATAGTAAAGAACACTTTTTGAACAGAATAAAATTGAATTTTTGATTAGAAGAGAAGTTAGAGTTATGATTTTGAATAGAAGTCAAATTTTTTACTTTAAGAAAGTTAAAGTTAAATTTTTGACAAGAAAAGTATAAACATATTTTTGACTAGAAAAGTAGTTATATTTTTGACTAGAAAAGTATAGTTAATAAATTTTTGACTAGAAAAGTATAGTCATATTTTTTACTCGGAAAGTATAGTTATATTTTTGACCAGAAGGAATGTTATAGTTATATTTATATTTTTACTAAAGAAAAGCTCATTTTTTTACTAAAAGTTATAGCTAAACATCTGTCTAGAAGAAAGGTCTAATTAGATTATAGGCTGTTACCATACATATGACTAGAAGATAATTAAAGCTGAATTTTTTACAAGAAGAAGGGAAGATAATGTTATATTTTTTACTAAACACTAAAACTGCTGAAGCTCAAAGTGATTCAACTTTGATTTTTGATTTGCCTACAGTATAGAGCCAAGCTAGGCCCAGTTGACACCCGTGCAGTCTGACCAGGCTCTATACTGTAAAAAGCTAAACTTTTATATTTTTATATTGAAATCCCTTCAACTTTGAATTACTGATCCAAATTCAAAGCAGCGGAAATCCATTTCATACAAAATTCTGTGATTTGCCACCAGTATAGAGCCAAGCTTAAATGACAGTCGACACCCGTGCAGTCTGACCGTGGTTCTATACTGTTTGAAGCTCAATTTCTTACATTTTTATGTTGAAATCCCTTCAACTTTGAATTACTGTTCCAAATTCAAAGCAGATTTAGTGTAAAGGATAGAAATTACTATATATATATGGTATGTACGTCACCATCAAACGAACCTTACCTTTGCTCAATGGCGGGGAGTACTTGTCTACGAACCCCATACTACGTCTCCGCTCACAGCTCTTACTCCTGTAATATTGATGCGATAACGCGTCTTTGGGTCCATCTGAATTGAAAAGTCGATAACCTAGTAAAAATGGCATCGTATCTATCCTATTGACCTTAGACAAACGCCTTTCCATTTTCTTCATCATTTTATTTTGATTTTTTTTGGCTTTAATGACCTCTTATCCTCAACAAATTTTATTATTTTATGATTAAAGCATTTAAATTCAATCGCTCAGTTTCCTATAAAATTTCACCAAAACTGAACATCTTTCAGTGTTTTTGCCGCCAATTTTGTCCTTCACTTTATTTTTAACTTTTTCATCGAACCTAACATTTCAATCGATATTTTCACAAATGTCTCTCTAATATTTTTGCCCATTTTGTAAAATTTCTAATCTTCTTAAAATTGTTTATAAGTTGCATTTCCTTTCCCTTTTTTAAAATTCAAAACAAAATATATATAATCCAAATTCAAGTCTTACAGTTGTCAAATTTGTAATTCTTTAAAATGATAATAATTCCAAACAACGATGTTAGCAACTATCTAAAGCATTACACAGTCAGTAAAGGTACCGGCAGTACTCAATACGAAAAAAAAAATCCACAAATCTTCATTACATTTTTTCATTACAGTGATTTGACATTTATATTCCTAATCCATCATATATATTGTAGCTGATTATTATACAAAAAAAACCCTCACTTGGCGACTGGACACAAAAGCTACAATGATTACTATGGAATGGTGATCAACAATTTCAATCATAAATGATAATGTACAAAAATACAAATTAATCAGATGTATATATTTTCTAGTCAAACATCATTTAGACGTGATGTTTCCGCAGGTTCACCGCAGGAATTCTCCTCACCTGGTCTATTCTAAACAAATCTGATACAAGGGTGAGGATTATTAACTGACCTTTAGACACAAAGAGCATAATAATTACATTGAACAGTTTGTAATTTTCAATATGAAATACTTATGTAAGGCATGTTTGTTTATCACATATACAAATTACAGTGCTAAATTTATATACAGTGTATAGCCACCTTTAGACTAAGTGCAATAACTGATCAATGCAAATTAAATTAAGAAGGACTTAACCTGTTACTGCACTAAGGTGACATTATAATGACTTGTCCTGCTTTGAATAATTGTTATCCAGAACACAGGAAATGTGGGTTTTTTATGCTCAATCCACCCAGCCACTCCCCAATTTTTATACCAAAATGCCAAATATAAGCATTCAACTTATAATGACTGCATATGTGGCATTGGGATGTCATGATTGTCACATACATTCCATGATCGTTGCATGCACAGAGGTTCAAGTGTATTCAACAAAAGTGCATCTTGGGATAACAGGTCTCTTTTTTTGCTACTTTTCAAACTGCATAATTAGGTCTGACAAGATGCTCATAAAAATAATAAAAAAGTGTAAACTTTTTATCTTAGTCTTTCTATTTCGCACTTTTGATATCAGCAAAATTTATCTCTTTTTTTTTTCTATTTTTTTTTATATCAGCACAGTGAGCATCTCTCAGAACTAATCATGCAGCCTGTATCTTCCATACTTCATCAAATTTAACCCTACATTTTTTTCCTCTTTAAATGTTTACCACTATAATATTTTCATTAGATTTTATGGAAAATATTTTTGAGTAAAAAAAACTTAAAACAGTAAACAGATGAAATGGAATACTGGTAGATAAAGCATTCCTGCAGATATTAATTTTACAATGCATTTTGTTGTTGTTGTAGATAAGACATTTGATGTTGATGTTTGCAGGTGATATTGTCTATGTTGCTGGCAGACAGGTATCAGGGAAACATGAAGCATTTGGTGTACCTATCATCAACATGTGTCAACCTAATATTCTCATCTATACTCAATCTTTGAATGTTTTCATTGCTACTACAAGAATAGATCCAGCCTTGCATTAGGTTATCATATCTCAATCTTCCATCTTTGTACAGGTATTGCTTTGTGGAATTTCTCAAGAAGGGACTATTGGCAGTGTATTCTTTAAGAACTTAATGAACTATCCGCAATGCATTGTTTGAGAACTAATGAAACTATTGCCTATTGGCAATGAATTGTTTGAGAACTAATGCAACTATTGCCTATTGGCAATGCATTGTTTTAGAAATAATGAAACTATTGCCTATTGGCAATGCATTGTTTTAGAAATAATGAAACTATTGCCTATTGGCAATGCATTGTTTTAGAAATAATGAAACTACTGGCAATGCATTGTTAAAGAACTAATGAAACAATTGGCAATGCATGACTAATAATTAATGACACTATTGGCAAAGCATTGTTTTAGAACTAATGGTAATGCATTTTTTGGAACTAATAGAACTGTTGTCAATGCATTGTTTAAAAGTAAAGAAAAGTATTGTCAATGCATTGTTGGTAAAGAACTAATGAAACTGTTGTCAATGAACAAATGGCAACACATTACTTAGAATTATAAGAAATTGATATACATCTGTATGCAATGCATTGTGTCATAACTTTCTGAACTATTGGCAATGCATTGTTTTAAAACAAATGGAACTGTTGGCAATGCAATGTTTCAAAAACAAATGGAACTATTGGCAATGCATTGTTTTAGAACAAAATGGAGCTATTGGCAATGTTTTGTTTTAGAACAAATTGAGCTATTGGCAATGCATTGTTTTGTAACTATTTGAACAATTGGCAATGTACAGTTTAATAACAATTTGAACTATTTGCATTGCATTGTTTTATAACTATTTGAACTATTGGCACTGCATTGTTTTATAACTTTTTGAACTATTGGCAATGCTTTGTTTTATAACTATTTGAACAATTGGCAATGCAGTGTTTTTCAACAATAGCAATGCATTCTTTTATTACTTTGGAAATACATTGTTTTCATATTATTGTTCAACTTTTGGCAATTATTCAAGTTTTAGAAGTATTGGCAATGAAAAAATGTTTTTTAGAACTATTTGCAATGAATTGTTTTACACGTTCATCTAAATATTAATGAATATTCAATTTTCATGATTTACATTGGTGACATTATAGGTTTCACCATTGTTGTCACCAAAGAATTATTTTACAAGGTATTAAATCTAAAATATACAGACAATGTTTTCTTGTCAAGACACAATAAATTCCTTCATTATTCCCTTGCCAGTGAACTGAATTGCCATCCTTAACACATAGGAGATGGAAGACAAATATTGCGTGGGAGTCAAATAAATAATAGATAAACATCACCAGTGGAAAATTGTCACCTATTATGGTTCTTTATGATATATGTTTGAAATAAAATGTCTGGCAAAAACGAGACAAGAAGTAAACCTGACAGTTGTGTACCAATATTGGAGAGAAAAAAGATCACTAATTGACAAGACTCTTCAATTAATTTTAAGCTAATTATCTTGTTCAAGCCTATATTATTATCACCAAGATAAAAGGCCTAAATTTTGTGCACATGACTAAAAGAAGCCTTGAATCGGGAAAGACACCTTTGTTTGGTCACTCACTAAAGATGTAGTGATGAGTGTAATTTTGAGATGCAACAAGTAAAGATACCAATATTTGAATATGTATTTTTAAAACTACTATTATCAACACAGTAAAAATTCACATACAAAAAAAAAAAAAAACTTTCAAAAAAACTATGATGGACAATCCAAAAAATTGGATTAAGCAGCCACTATGTGACAAATTTTCATAATCATAAACTCATGAGCACTTTACCTACAGAAATTATATTATGGAATTACCCTGCTTTAATTAAATATGGAACAGTCTATTCAAAGTTTAAAGGGAGTTTAATATCGAAACTTCTAAACAGTATTAGAGCCTGGCAGACTATGCCAATATACAGGCTGGCCTGGCTCTCTACTAGTGGCAAAGGCTAATCTGTATCAATTCTAAAAGGTTAAAGGATAAGCATTGTCTATCTTGACAAACATCAAAAGTCATATTTTGTTTTACAAAAATAATCGTATTTTCCTCAGTAATTTTTTTCATCAAATCATCTAATATCATTCTACAGACATAGAATCAGTTCACTGTATGTAATGGCCATGAGATATCCAATACAAAAAAAAATCAATTGATTTAGACATGTTTTCTACAACAAAATATATACTGGCAGTTAATGTCATAAGAAATCATAACAAAGTCACATTGGACGGTCATAAAAACGGTCATAAAAACCGGTCATTATAGTGATATGTCCTGATGTTGGTAATGAATGACTACTCCCACAAGATCTGGCCCACTGATCTACAGTCGCCAGTCACGCTAACTTAAGATAGGCTGTATAATCAACTTAGCCGGTGGCTGATGGTTGCAAATTATGTAACCCTTAAATAACTGAATATACTTAATAAATTTGCTCAGTGTTGACTTTGAAACTTTTCATTCAATTTTTAAGGTTACTTAAAAGGCTGTGTAAGTATGAGCAAAAAAAAAAAATCAAATTTTCCCAAAAATTGGATTTCCACATCAAAACACTGCCATATTTGAAAAGAAAATATTTCATTTTTTTTAAATTATCGAACTTGACTTTCTTCTTAAATTATGCAAGACAAATAGGTTATATGTCAGGTAAGTTATAACATCAATCTATGGAATTCAATTGGGAAGAATGTCAGGTAAGTTTAAAAGGACTTTTTTTATGTGACAGGACCAGAAATATTTTTCCAAAATTTTTGTTCCATTTTTTGGTGGTCTGGACCAATAACTTGTGTGCAAATTTTCAGATCATTCCCTAACACAGTTCTTCCAATATATCCATTTTTTATTGTCCAAAATGATGCAAAAATCCAATGCGTTCCAATGCTTTTCACCCAAATCAGGTAAAGAATTCCACACAAAAATCGATATTCAAGTTAAGTTTGAGTATATTTGTTTATTAACCTTTACAGAATGTTTCCAAGTTATGTGCTTCACTTGATCATTGTAAGAAATTCAAATTTTATGTTAATATAGATTTTGACCTCCTTTAAATATATAACAAGAGGGCCATGATGGCCCTGAGGTCGCTCACCTGTATATAGCCCCCCCCCCCCCGGGCCAATTTTTACCCAAGGGCTTTTATTTGAACAGACTTGGTAGACACCCATAAGAAGATGTTTCATGCTAAACATCTAAGTTCTAGCTCATTGGGTTTTTTAAAAGAAGATTTTTTAAGTTTTTACTATACACATATAGTTAAAAACAATGACACCCCTGGGGCAGGGCCAGTTTTGACCCCCGGGCTTTTATTTGAACAAACTTTGTAGATATTTACTTAAAAATGTTTCATGTATAATATCTAAACTCAAGCTATTTGGGATTTTTCAAAGAAGATTTTTAAGTTTTTGCTATTATAACACATATAAGGAAAATCAATGACCCCCGGGGCCGGGCCAGTTTTGACCCCAGGGCTTTTATTTGAACATACTTGGTAGACACCCATTAGAACATGTTTCATGCTAAATATCTTAGCTCTAGCTCTTTGAGTTCTTTAAAAGAAGATTTTTTAAGTTTTTACTATATGCATATAGGGAAAATCAATGACCCCCTGGGGCGGGGCCAATTTTGACCCCAGGGCTTTTATTTCAACAAACTTGGTAGACACTCATTAGAAGATGTTTCATGCTAAATATCTTAGCTCTAGCTCTTTGGGTTCTTTAAAAGAAGATTTTTTAAGTTTTTACTATATGCATATAGGGAAAATCTATGACCCCCTGTGACAGGGCCAATTTTGACCCCAGGGCTTTTATTTGAACAAACTTGGTAGACATTCACTAGATGATATTTCATGCCAAATATCTAAGCTCTAGCTCTTACGGTTCTTTAAAAGAAGATTTTTTAAGTTTTTACTATATGCATATTGGGAAAATCAATGACCCCCCGGGGCGGGGCAAATTTTGACCCCAGGGCTTTTATTTGAACAAACTTGGTAGACACTCACTAGAAGATATTTCATGTCAAATATCTTAGCTCTAGCTCTTTGGGTTCTTTAAAAGAAGATTTTTTAAGTTTTTACTATATGCATATAGGGAAAATCTATGACCCCCTGGGGCAGGGCCAATTTTGACCTCAGGGCTTTTATTTGAACAAACTTGGTAGACACTCATTTGAAGATGTTTCATGCTAAATATCTTAGCTCTAGCTCTTACGGTTCTTTAAAAGAAGATTTTTTAAGTTTTTACTATATGCATATAGGGAAAATCAATGACCCCCTGGGGCGGGGCCAATTTTGACCCCAGGGCTTTTATTTGAACAAACTTGGTAGACATTCACTAGAAGATGTTTCATGCCAAATATCTAAGCTCTAGCTTTTACAGTTCTTTAAAAGAAGATTTTTTAAGTTTTTACTATATGCATATAGGGAAAATCAATGACCCCCCCGGGCCGGGGCCAATTTTGACCCCAGGGCTTTTATTTGAACAAACTTGGTAGACACTCACTAGAAGATGTTTCATGCCAAATATCTTAGCTCTAGCTCTTTGGGTTCTTTAAAAGAAGATTTTTTAAGTTTTTACTATATGCATATAGGGAAAATCAATGACCCCCTGGGGCGGGGCCAATTTTGACCCTAGGGCTTTTATTTGAACAAACTTGGTAGACACTCATTAGAAGATGTTTCATGCCAAATATCTAAGCTCTAGCTCTTACGGTTCTTTAAAAGAAGATATTTAAAGATTTTTCTTTCGGTTGCCATGGCAACCAGAGTTCTGCATGAAATGGAATTCTTTGAACAATCTTGATAGAGCTTCATACAAAGAGTATTCCTGCCAAGTTTCATTAACATTGGCCTTGCGGTATCATAGAAGATGTCCTTAGAATATTTAAAATGTGGACGGACGACTGACGACGGACGCCATTTGGTTGGCCATCCTAAAAGCTCACCTGCACTTTGTGCAAGGTGAGCTAAAAAGCAATTGTGAAAGTTTGTGCATGTAAATACCTGGAGTGGTCTTGCTGCGCTTCAGGATATTTAAAATCGGCACCGACTGTTTTCTCGACAGTGGTTTCGGAACCTCCAAAGTTGCTTGTGCCGGCTGAGCTTCCTCCTGGGTGAAACATCCTTTAGGGGCCCGAATAATGGGCAGGGTCTTTGACCGATGGAGTTCCTTCTTACCACTGAAATATACAAACAATGAAAATGTATCAAATATGAAACCTTTAATAATAAACCTTGAATAGGAACCTTGAATTCATTGAAAATCTATTCCAACAGATGATATGTGTTGATTGCTGGAAAAAAATAAACAAAAGCTGATGTTTGTTGATTGCTATAAAAAAATCTCTTTTTTTTCGCATCCGTGTTCAAATACCTGGGAAAAAAGTATACAGATAAAAGTACATCTAATCAATTTCTATACAAAGGGGAACAACTCATACTTCAAAATTAAACCTACAGAGTTCATGTTCCTGACAATAGTATCTTAATAACTGTCTCATAAAACTCAGAATTCATGGTGCATATAAATCAGGATAGATCAGAATTGCCTGAGACAATACAGACTAATTATATTACAATTATATAGAACCCAGACATTCTGGTATTCTTAAATCAAATTTATCATGGAATCAGTTGCTACCAGATTCAGTAAAAACAATGTCAAGATAGACTGGTACAAAGAGTTTCTGCAACAAATCATTAGCTTGAGATAGTAAATTTTGAGAACAAATCTTACTGTTACATGATAAAAGGGTTAATGGAAAGGTTCTATCAATATTCATAGAATAAATTTATTTTCCTTGGAAGATGCTTGAATAGATGGCAGTTTATTTATACCATGTGCATTTACTATTATAATATCAGATTTGAACAATATGCAAAGTCTTGTCTTCATCTTTAAAGGGACTCCACTGAGGTTTTTTAACTGTCACTGGACTAGAAATAATTTTTCAAGTTTAAAATTTTATTTGATGTAGGTCTAGACTTATATTTTACTTGCTCACTCTGTTTTTCCAGAATAATTAAATGACCAAAAAATTGAAAGCTTTGCAATGCTTTTCACTCAAATCGGACTAAGAATAACACAAAAATACAATTTTCAATTTATTATTTATTATCTATTGCATATCTTTCTGTATAAGTGTCCCATTTGATATACCGTATGTAAGAAATTCAAATGTTACGTTTTTCGACCTCAGTGAAGTTTCTTTAAGCTGCATAGTTTTTGTTCACAAAAAGTATATAGTATACAGTGAAACCTTTTACTAAGACCCTTCGAAAAAATGGTGTATGTGACACCCATTAATAAATAAGACCCTTAAAAAAAAGTTACAAATGGCAATAATTGTAGGGCAATTTAACTCTGATCTTACTAAATAACTATTCATTTATTATTTTTCTGTTGTTGGTCCGGTACACCTTCAAGATTTACTGGTGGAGGATTTTGTTTGTTTGTTTGGGTTTTACGTCACATCGACACAGTATAGGTCATATCGCAACGTTCCAGCTTTACTGGTGGAGGAAAACATCAGGTGCCCTTCCGTGCATTATTTCAGGCACGAACAGGCACCTGAGTAGAACCACCAACGTTCTGAGAGCTAGCTTGATAACTTCCTCACTTGAAAGAATCCAAAGTCCCTGTCAGGATTTGAACCCACAGCAGTCATGATCATTAATCAACAACCTACCATGTTATAACACCATGAGAACAAACTGATATAGTCAAACTTTTCAGAGACAGCCCCTGGAGTCCTGCTTCAAAAATCATTTTGAAAGAAATCTTCATAATATTAATATTATTGTTTAAACTAAACTTTTAATATCACGTACATACCTTTAAAGAAAAACTGTGTTATAAAATCTGGAATGATAATTAGCTCGAAAGTATTGGGTGTTTATATCTCTGAATCAATAAAACAAAATCATACAAACAGGTCAATCAAATATACAGAAACCATCGTGAAGTAGTATATAAGTGTGAAATATTCAAATTTCTGTTTGAATAAGACATTATTTGCATATTTTTATATCAGATTATCACAATAAACCACAGGTATAATCATAGTAAAAGCAAAACAATGGCATTAATGTCTACCAGGTAGATATACATGATATCTCCGACCATTTCCCCATAGTTATATAGCTTGATCAACTTTGGTATAGTTTTATTTACTTGTTTTATCCGAATAAATTTAGCCACACCTTAAAAAGTCTTATAGTGAATTTTAAGCTTTCCTGGTGGAGAAAGACGGTTATGGGTTTTTTTTATTTTTATCTGAGGCAACAGATTTGCCAACAAAAACAACAGATTTGACCAAGGATCAAGGTGGATATTTTAATCAACCGGCTGAAAATACAAAACACAACTGACAGATTTGCACAGCATTTCAATAAATTTGTTCAGAATGAAATCCCTAAGACCTCAGGTGTCCCTTAATTCATTAATTTATTCAGGCACATGGGGGCACCAGAGTAAAACCATGAACTAGTCTGATGGCCTCCTCACATGAAAGAATCCAAAGTTCCAAACAGGGTTAGAACCAATTGCAATGAGGGGTTAGTGATTTAAAGTCAGCGACTTTTACAACTTAATGCAATAACTGTGAAATGTTGATTCTAAAAACTTTCCCCATAATAACACCTTGCTGACCAGCTTTGCATGCCATAGCCATTATTTGGATAATATATTATTATTCCAAAGATTAAACCCTTATATTATTCATTAACACCCTTTATGATGATTATTCAAATTACAGGTATTACTTAAGATTCAGTAAACAAAGCTTAAAAAAAACTTTTTAAAACCTTTAAGTATGTAGTTATATTATATAACATGCAATTGCAAACAATTACTACATTGTTCATGAAATATAAAAAGCCTTTTTGATAAATACTTTTCTTTTCAAAACCAATTTTTCAAAGAATAAGTACTGTAACAATTCATTTATCAAAACTTCAATAAAATATTTTTCAATCAACAATAAAAGCACCATGTTTTAGAAAGAAATGAAATCATTCACCTACCTATTGACCTCATATTTTCCACTGGTTCTAAGAAAAAATATCCACGACATGATAATTCAACAAATTTCAAAATAACAGAATTAACCGTTTCTTTCAAAACCAGGATCATTGATTCTGTATTTTTATTTATACACATGCACTCAATGTTTTCACTTTTTCCCCAAATCCACAAAAAAAAAATTAAAAAAAAATCAAAAACAAAAAAAATCACAAATTACATAAGTATATATTTTAACCACAAACTTAAAAGTTTACTCAAAAAGCGAGAAGAAATCTAATACATTTCATCCTTGGTGACAAAAAGAAAACCAACATGAATTCTCCAATGATATTAATTTCATCATTTGCACTATGTCATGTGATACAGAAGATAAACTTTGCCTGATACTCAAACCCTCTGACCACAATGCCACCGTTCTTAATAACAGAAGAGATATTGTTAATACTTTGTGGAGTATGAATTTTAACATGTTTTCAATAATAATCAATAAATGTAGTAATGTTCTCTTTAATTTCAACAGTTGTAAAGAAAACAATTTTCATTGGTTTTGTTAACAAAAAATCGCAAGTATCAAAATGATGAACTTTACGGAAAAGTTTAAGCACGTCAAAAACTATAAATCTCGATTACGATTGCAAAACAAACTATCAACAACGTCATACAAGAAAAATTCATGGAAATTTAACGCTTTAATCGACAAGTTCAAAAAGTTGAGAAATATTTATAAACAATTCGACTCCTGGTGTTCCAAAAACCTATCGATACCTCCTAAATAAAACATTTCACATTTCTTACATTGATCAAGATACCCTGCCTCGTAAAACAAATCTTCGAACAAATTTCAAAACAAAATCGTAATAAAAATTTGACAATGATTAAGAGCTCTGACAACAAATATTTCACTGATTAAAAGCTTCGGTAGATTAACACAGATAGGTATTGTCAGCATCTGATATCAGATCGCAATCTGTGTGACGGGCTGCGGTCTGGCATCTCATGACATAACGCAATTACCCGATTTTATTTTAAACTGAGCATAAAATGCATGTTTGTCTTGACAGGGCCTATCAAAGTCTTTAGTGATGGTTTAGACAAAGATATAAATTAAATAATGTTACACAAACTCATTTCAAAAACATAAAATACTGGCACAAGCACAAGATTTGGAAGTAAGAACAAAGTTCAAACTTGCAAGAGAATCTTAATGTACTTCTCTTAAATTCAGATTGTGCATATTGAAATTTTTCCACCTGGTAATAATTTAACTAATTATGATGATGACTGTAAACATACATGTAATTAATAACAATGATAATAATAACAACGATGGTGGCTTGGCGATAGTTGCAGTTGTGATGCAGCCATCATAATCTATAAGCCTGGTTGCTAAAATTTGTTATTTTAAAATTGTAATCCCTTCACCTTTAAATCAGCCTTCAGCTTTTCTAAAGGTTGAAAAATTAAATCGTTTTATATAATTGTCAAAATCAGGAATTTTAATGAAGGTGGAAAATAAAATTTGAGATCAATAAAATACATAAACAATAAGGAAACCCTTGTTAACTTTAATCTATATGTAAATTAGTAAAGCGGATAAATTGTTTCCTGATCTTCTATTTTTAGAAACGAAAGTCACTGACGCGCTATAAATAGCTCTGGGGGAAGGCTTAACAGTGATATTATGCACTTTTCCAAGATAAAATTACTGAAATACTTAGTTTGAAACAACACAGAATTGTTTTAAAAGCTGACAGACACTTCAACACAATGGACAGTAAGGACAATTACACATAAACCAAGTTAAAGTTTAAATGTTAACTCAACAATGAGCGCAAGTACCGTCAGGCAATAAGGAGACAAATACATGTATATGGTCAGCGAGTGCCACCTATAACAGAATTTTTAACATAGTTTAAAACAACACATTTATTTATACTAAATAGTGAAAGAAACAGAATAAAAATACCTGGAATTATCCGACACTTGCAGTTTTGATGGCAGCAATGTGGCTAAAAGGTTCATCTTTAGTTTGTGCATCTTGAATATCGTTTCTTTAATTATCAACTGTTTAAATTACGTCACACAGATGAAATAATCAACTTAAATGTTAAGCGTGTTAACTTAATAGTGGCAACTTATTTACAGCAGTCAATTATTTTATTATTTTTTTTTGTGTAACATATCTCATGAAATTCCAAAATACATCTTTGATTTAAAAAATGTACCCCTTTTTTATATGTCACATGAATGTCTGTACCCCTTTACATAACTGTCACATAAATTTCTATATACATTTACAAATGTCACACAAATTTCCGTAACCCTTTGCATGCAACACAAATTTGTACAAGCAAATTCCACAAATTCTGAATTACTTTGTATGCAATACAAATTTAGAACCCAAACTGTTAAGTTCACCTTTGCATGTCACAAAAAATATATTATATCTTTGAATGTGACATGGATTTTTAGTAAATATTTATCTTTGTAAGCCACATCAGTTTTATTATTTATATTTTCAAGCCAAATATCATTTAATATATCTTTGCATGCCACAAAAATTTCAGAGAATATGTGCATGTTACACAAATTTCATGGTATCTTTGCATGTCACAAAGATTTCACAATGACTAGGCATGTCACACTAATTTCATGATGCTCAGGCATGTCACACTTATTTCATGATGTTCAGGCATGTTACACTAATTTCACAATGTCTAGGCATGTCACACTAATTTCACAATGTCTAGGCATGTCACACTTATGTCACAATGTCTAGGCATGTCACACTAATTTCACGATATTTAGGCATGTCACACTAATTTCACAATGTCTACGCATGTCACACTTATTTCATGATGTCTAGGCATGTCACATAAATTTCACGATGTCTATGCATGTCACAATAATTTCATAATGTCTTTGCCTGTCACACAAATTAAAGTCAGTCTTTGCTTGTCACACAAATTGAAGTAAATCTTTGCATGTCAATCTAATTTCATGATGTCTTTGCCTGCCACTTGAATTGAAGTAAGTCTGCATGTCACACAAATTAAAGTACATACTAAAATGATTGTCACACAAATTTCAGTATGTCTTTACTTGTCACACAAGTAAAATCACATTTTTTAGCATTATACTATGTAAATATACCAGTTTGTGCATGTCAACCATCTATGCCTTTTTAGAGCAGAATTTGTCTGGCTAAGCAATTTTTTACCAATTCAAACATTTTAATTTTGTCATTTATCCATTATCTCACTTAAATAGATTGATTTTTTGCTCTCAGATGTCCACAAGGTTTGTTTGAATTGCCTATATTGAATAAGGTTACATTAAATATATCACCATTCAAGAGCAAAGAAGCAATTGGAAACAGGTAGATTGTTACTATGGTAAACTTTCATTATCTCTCGTTACCAGGCATTAAATATCTCGAAACTTAAATTTCTTTGTGCATACTATCAACTTATATGTTACAATTTCTTAAACATGTATACAGACATTTAATACAAGTGCTTCAAAATGAAAGAAACAAATTTTCAAAAACTCAAACGAAATATAAATTAAAAAGCTTAAGAATTAAGAGTGAATGAAATGTGGAAACACTACTTCAACCCAAAATTGGTCTATCTTGAGGCTAAGTGTTGGAGAGGTCGCCCTTAATAAAGGTAGAATTTGATCTGTCTCTAGGCTAAGTGTTAGAGAGGTCGCCCCTTAAAGAGAATTTTTTCTATTTTGAGGCTAAATTTTTTAGAGGTCGCCCTTAAGAAAGGTATAATTTGGTCTATCTTGAGGTTAAAAGTTGAAGAGGTTGCCCTTAATAAAGGTAGAATTTAGTCTATCTTGAGGCTAAAAGTTGAAGAGGTCGACCTTAATAAAGGTAGAATTTTTTCAATTTTGAGGAGATCGCCCTTAAGAAAGGTATAATTTAGTCTATCTTGAGGCAAAATGTTGGAGAGGTTGCCCTTGATAAAGGTATAATTTGATCTATCTTGAGGTAAAGTGTTGGAGAGGATGCCCTTAGGAAAGGTATTATTTGGTTCATCTGGAGGCTTAAAGTTGGAGAGGTCACCCTTAATAAAGGTACAAACCCGTGATAAAGGTAAAGGCTTGAGGCTTAGTGTTGGAGAGGTTGCCCCTAATAAAGTTAGATTTTGATCTATCTCTAGGCTAAAGGTAGAATTTAAACTATCTTGAGTGAGGTTGCCCTTAATAAAGGTAAATTTTTTTCTATTTTAAGGCTAAACTTTTAAGAGGTCGCCCTTAAGAAAGGTATAATTTGGTCTATATTGAGGCTAACTGTCAGAGAGGTCACCCTTAATAAAGATAGAATTTGGTCTATCTTGAGTGGGGTCGCCCTTAATAAAGGTAGAATTTTTTCAATTTTGTGGCAGTTTTGTAGAGGTCGCCCCTTAATAAAGGTAGAATTTGGTTTACCTTGAGTCCAATTGTTGGAGAGGTCCCCCTCAATAAAGGTAAAATTTAATCTATCTTGAGGCTAAATGTTGGAGAGGTTGTCCTTAATAAAGGTAGAATTTGGTCTATCTTGAGGCTTAATGTCAGGGAAGTTGCGCTTAATAGGTAGCATTTTCAAGGGATAATTTGAGGCTTAATGTAAGGGAGATTGCTCTTAATAGGTAGAATTTTCAAGGGATATTTTGATGCTAAGATTTGTAGGGGTTGCCCTTAAAAAAGGAATAATTTGGTCTATCTTGAGGTTATGTTTTGGAGAGGTTGCCCTTAATATAGGTAGTATTTGGTCTATCTTGAGGCTAAGTGATGGAGAGGTCACCCATAATAAAGATAGAATTTGGTCTATCTTGAGGCTTAATGTCTGGGAGGTTCTGCTTAATAGGTAGAATTTTCAAGGGATATCTTGAGGCTTAATGTCAGGGAGGTTGCGCTTAATTGGTAGAATTTTCAAGGGATATTTTGAGGCTAAGATTTGTAGGGGTTGCCAATATTGGTAGAATTTGATCTATCTTGAGGCTAAGTGATGGAGAGGTCGCCCTTAATAAAGATAGAATTTGGTCTATCTTGAGGCTAGATGTCAGGGAGGTTGTGCTTAATAGGTATAATTTTCAAGGGATATTTCAATGGACAAGTTTTACTGAAAGGAAACATTTACACAATTTTTAAGCAGGCAGTCTATACTGACATAGAAAGCGATTCAATGATGAATCTAAATGGAAATATATAATCAAATTATGGGCATATTTTGGGATGCCAGATTGCAGAAATCAGATTTTATCACAAATACACAAACAGACCACTTGATGCATTGTCTGCAAAATTTGTATACTTCTCATTAATTTGTAAATTTTCTCCTAAACAAGTTAAATTTTTCATAGAATTTTCCTCTATCAGCATTTTTTCAGCTATTTTTCTTCAGCTGATATTGGGCTTCATTTCTCTTTATCAAAAGAGAATTTTTTTACCTCAATTTACCTAATTTCCTTGTAGAAATGAAAAAAAATATCTAGAAGCATGTCCAAGGACATTGTTTTGTGAAAGGTGAACAAAGGCAAATCTAATGAATATATAAATGAAAACCAGTAATTATTCTGTTTTAACCAATCAAAGTTCAAAACAATTTTTTTTTCTTTTCTTTTTTTAAAATTAATTTTCATTTACAAAAGTAACATAGCTATTCTAAGACATAAGTAACTTTCATCAGTTCCAATAATGTAAGTAGTTATAAAGATGTTATTTTTATCCACAACTAGTTACCATGCCACCATAATCCCTCAAGATTTAAATTCATCACTGTTTTATAATAATCTACAAAGTCAGCTATTTTTGGCCAGAGATAATTCTTCTAACATCAGAGAAAGTAAATTAAATATAGAGATTTCATGTTTTAACTCCTTTGTGATACATGCTAATGACTGCCAGGAGCACTACATGCAATGCCAAATTATGTCTTTTAAGGGCAAAAAATAAAATAGAAATAAATAAATAAATTAATTAATAATTTAAATAAAATAAATAAATAAATAAATGAATAAATAAATCAAACAATCAATCAATTAATTAAATAAGTAACAGATTAAATTTAAACTATGTAAGGGAGGTAAAAACCAAACATCACATTCCCAAAAAGGGAGGTAACATAAAATTAATATTTCTTAAAGGGATTATCTTTCTTTAAGGTACCGGTAAGTTTATTTATTTTACTAAGTAATAAAATTTCAAGAAAAAATTAACCATTATCATGTTTGCAAGATATTTGTATTTCAAGTAAAGATAAAAAAAAAAATTCTGCTAAAGTCATGAACTTTAAAATTAATCTACCATTCTAGACCTTTGGTTTCTACACTTAGTGTTTCACAATACACCTAACTCTTGATACATGTTTTTTTTTTATAAAAGGTTAATGCTATAATTATTTTTTTGCTTCTTCACTTTTAATGATATATATAGTAACCCATTATTTTTTTTTATATCAATTCTTAATTCCAAAACAACATTCCAGTACTTTGATTTCCATTTTTTTTCTGTACATGAAAATATTCCATATTATACTTTTTTTTCACAATTTCCAAATAAATGTTTTAAAAATTATCAACTGTCTGTAATCATGAACTATTTAAGTTTAACAGTCATATTCCTGTGATTTCCAATCCTGTATCAATTAACTCTGCGTACACATTCCACATTAATTGATACATATATACATATACATGTATATATATTTATTAAGTAATATACCACTAAATAATGTACAAATTTCTATCAGTCAAGAGTATTTAAATATCCCCAGAAGAATTTCTAATAATAAATTATATATAAAACTCTGTGAGAAAAACAATGAGGAACTTTGTAAAGTCCTTCAATAAATTTACCAATACCACTATTCTATAATGGCACAGTTATATACATAATTATTACAGTATTTGACAAACAAAATTGGACATTCATTCAGCAAAGTACCCCTGGAGAATACACTATTCCGTGTCTATATTGTACTGAATTGTCACAATCTTTATATAGTATTATAATCTCGTTCAGCAAAAATCACCATTTAACTTTAATAACCAGACATATTTGGTGTGCAGATTTATTTGATTTCTATAATATCCTAATTAGAAGCTATCTTCTAATAAATGTATAAGTATATGACTTTTATCAAAAGTTTTTAAAATTCTGCTACTTAAACTTTCTCTTTTAACAATTATTATCACAAATTCACTGTTTTGTTTCCTTTGTCATAATTATTTCTATAAACTCACTTTTCTTTTTTATTCTAACAAAGTCAAAATTCAGTATTTTTTTCTAGGAGTTATTTTTTTTTTTTTTTTTTAATTTTTTTTTTATTTTATTTTATTTTACTTTTTTATTTTTGCTTTTTTTAATATAACATTTTTTTTGCAATTCTGTTCATTTTTGAATAATAACTTAAATAACCCCTTATTATCATGTTTCCTTTTTAGAAATTCTGTTAAGCAATAAGCCAATAATCAGGGGACCGAGACGATGCAAAATTGAACTAAATAATCAATCATCATGTCTATAAATGGTTTGTAAAGTGTCCCAGTAATATAATACAGACAAAACTTATGATTATTATATATTACCATTCTGTACCTAGTACAAATATGTGGTACCCACCCCTGGGAAATCAGTTCCTACGTCACTTGCTCCGTTGTAAACCAAACTTGGCTAATCTTAAGTTCGTTTAGCATAAAGTCTACTGAAATTTGCATAATTCATGCTAATTACTCAGGTCAGAATTCTGCACTCTGGTACAATTGAGTTTCAGTGCAAGTAACAAGGGAAGTAACTCTTAGCACAATATATTATATTATTCATACAAAGTATTCTCCCTTGCATATATTTTCTCTGGCATTTTTTTTTTTCAAAGCCTATTAAGAAGCAGTATGAGTAGCAAGACGCATTAATGTCATAATTGATGAAAGAAATTGGACGGCTTTTTTTTAAGGTTTCATCACCAAGAATCTTCCTGTAGCTTAGCTTTCACATCATAATTAAATTAAATGGTCATTTTTTTGTCGCCAACAGTAAGGAATCTGTCCTTAAAAATGACTACTAGAAGAAAACATAAAATATGTCATTTACCACAGTACTTGAAGTTCATTTTCATGGATGTATGAATAAAGTTCTTCAATAATTCATTGAATTATTACCAAAAAAAAATACATAAAATGTGTCATTACTCTATTACTGGTAGTTCATTTCATAAAATTTAATGTATTAAATGTAGTTCTTCAATAATTTATTATTGAATTACATTGCCACTCTGTTTCAATGCTCATGTTGGGGACCAAGTTCTGATTTATAATGCTCACATTACCCCACCCACTTCTGATACATAAAATGCTAATGGATTTTTTACTTTCCAATCCATGGATTCGGCGCGGACGCCAACTAGTCTATGTTAACCACACAGCTATGCTGTCACTCATTGTTTAAATATTTCACTTACACTATTATGAAGACAAAATGTTTCAAATGTATCACATACTGGTTACCTGCTGTTTGCTTGTTTAACTAGTAGTTATTTTGCAAGTTTCCATAAAAATAATAAGACTGAAAAATGAACATGTCCATTAAAGAGATTTTGCATCATCCTGACAAATCTGTGCACAGTTTATAGAAATGTGTATCAATAGATTTGACAAAAACTGTGAAATGATGAAATCCTTTTCTGATCTTTTCTGATCAAAGTATGATGCCTAAAATTTACTGTTATAAAACTGCTGTTAATGTATAAATTTGTCATTACTCAAGATCAATCTAAAGCTGAAATAACATCATTAAAGTCAATCTTAGAAAACATTGATGTTTATTGTAACTATATTTGCCTGAATAAACTGGCTGAGAGTTCGGCAAATAAACCATTGTTATTTCATTTAATCTCAGAAACAATACTTGAAGAATATCTCAAACATTTTATACAAATTACAATGAAAATACTGTGGATTTCAATAAAGTTTACAGATTTTCTGTCTAAATTGACAGTTAATTGCTTTATTTCTTTCCTTTCACATACTTGTTTCTAATAAAGAAAATGAAAAGGTCACATATTTCATCCTGTTGCCTTGCAGAATTATGATATGTTATCCCTGAAGTAAAAAAAATCCACTGAGGTCCAAAAGCAAGAAAGCATATAATTTGAGCCGTGTCATGACAAAACCAACATAGTGCATTTGGGACCAGTATGGATCCAGACCAGCCTGCGCATTCACGCAGGCTGGTCTGGATCCATGCTGGTCGCAAATGCACTATGTTGGTTTTGTCATGACACGGCTCAATTTTGAATTTCTTACATAGATCAGCTGGAGCACTAATAAAACAAAAAGAAATGCAAAAGATAACTGAGAAATATTTACTCAGAAATAAATCTGAAAAATAGTATTTTTCTTGTATTTTTCTTAGCCTGCTTTTTTCAACTTTGGGTCATTTTTCACAATTATAATAATTATTCTGGAAAAACAGTGAGTGAATGATCTTTAAATTTTGCACATAAGTTATTGGTCTAGACGTACATCAAATGGAACATTAATCTTGATAAATTATTTCCAGGGCCGACATGTCAAAAAATATCAGTGGAGTCCCTTTAATAAACTAACCCTGCCTAAATTTGGAAAGTCCATTATTAGTTTATAAGTTATCAAACCCTTATCACGCTAAATATCTTAAATGGACTTGTCTATCTTCCAATCTTGGTAAGACCATTCATCAGTTTTAGGTAAAATTTTAAAAGGTATAGCACCAGAATAGCAAACAGTGCAGACCTAGATCAGCTGGCCAAACTATGGTAAACGGCTGAGTGGTTAACAAGTCAGACTAGTAATTTAATGATCACTAGCTGTGTCAGGTTCGAAGCCTGTCAGCTGCAAGCAGTTGTTTCTTTGACTGTTTGGTCGAAAGTGCATATCTAAAGGTTTATACTTTTTTACACATTCAAAGTAAAACAAGTTCTGTATAAACCAACCATGGAATGTTTGTAAGCTATGGAACTAGCATGAGGTACAATCATCTCCAAACCCACAACTCATTGTGTTAGGGAGCATTTATAATCCAATATTCAGCTGTGAGACACTCTTTGTGTCTATAAACATTTTTTTTTCGGCGTAGCTGTATTAAAATGGATTTTGACCTAGATTTGTAACAAATGAAATTGTTAGTTACAAAATCTTCAGCTAAAAGAGGGTGTTTTTCATTGGTGGAAAGACTGGCTGTTATGAAATTTAAGGACAAATTCGTAATCTTTAGTTTACTTGTCTCTAAGAATAAAGTTGTATTAAAAATATTTATACAATCGTAAACTAAATATCACAACGTTATGACCAAAACAAAGATATATCAAAATACAAAAAAATACAGTACATATGATTCCATGTACAATTTATTTTGTTGATAATATTAACAACAAACCCAACTTTTTGTTTTTCAGCCTTTACTTAAACATTCGATTACTACTCACTCGTACTTTATTTGCCGTAGCTTTTCTGTTTTCTATGAAAATGAACGATATTTTTGATCAACAAAAAGATTCTCCAGAGCTGATATGAATTGCGAAAATTAATATATTTAAATTGCAACATTATCATAAAGAATCGCAAAACTTTAAGTATTATTTTTTGTGCGTAATAATAACAAAATAATTTATTCATAGTTATTCGGCGTTTGTTTACACCGGTAGGTAAATTTACCGAAATACACCCCAATTGACTACCACAATCTGAAACTGTCTCACTTGATAATCAGTGTCATTGATGGGTTATACAAAATTGAGTTTAGTACTTATTATAAGATAAATAGATATATTTCTGTATATATGGAACAACATCCACATTTAAAGTACATTGTAAAATATAACCTGTGTAGGTGTACGACACGTAGCCATGCCAGTAGGCTTAACTAGTACCTCCACCTCATACCCCTAGTATATACAAAATACTAGTCAAGCTGTGCAATTTTTAATAGAAATCCTTTTTTTATAAAATACATTATTATAACTTTTACTAGTAAGGTTATGTTTAACTTTTGATTTAAGTCTTCAATTATTCATTTTCATTGCCAGATAGATAAGAAGGCATTATAAATAGTATAGTTCAGAGTTGATATGTTCCATTGATTGTTTATTACAGTTTGTATTCTTTCATAAATAAAAGATATAAACAACAAAAGATTTTGGTGTTATTATCATGACCTAATAATTGCAGCATTTTATGCACAGAAGTGCTTTTACAAAATGAAGGTCAGATACATATAAGTTAATATTATTTAACAATAAAATTCAAGTTGTCAGCTGATTGTGGCCTTTGCAGTCTCTAAATTTGGTAGTGTGGTTGGTTATTATCTGGTATTGACTTTGAAACCAGTAGTCAAAAGTCACGGTGACAAAAAAGCTTCTAGCATCTATAATAACATGACTAATTTGTTGACATTATAGGAGCATACATGTTTCAGCTAAGTTTAGACAACTGTCATAGATAATACTAGTAACCACCAAATATATTTCAATTTAGACATTTATATTGTTATAAAGTATCAATATCATTAATTTTGAAAATATTCTAAAGCTATGAGACATTTTGCACTGAATTTACGCCGATTATCTTTTTTAAAGATATTTCTTGTTAGAAATGATAATAAAGAATACACTGTGATTTTATAGACTTTTGAAAGTTTAATGGTATATTTTGCCACACACTTTGCTTGTAATAAGCCCTTTACTAAAACTCTTTGAATGTTTTCAAGACTTTGACATTCAAGTCTGTTCACAGTTGGAGGTAAATATTAAATTGTCTGTCACACAGATGTGACTTTAGTCTGGTTTACAGTCACCGATCAATCAGTACTGCTAAACAATTTATAGAAGCAATCAACACTAAGAGTTATATAAAATAATAGCAACATTTAGATTCACTATAAAATATATAATGTGTACAGATAACCATTTTTTTTAGTGAAGCACATCTCCAGAATCATGTTAAAATTTATTTTATTCAAATTTATTATCATTATTTTTTTTTTCAGTTGTATTCTAAATCGCATGAACACTTTTATGGTCATATTGCTACTTTCCATCCTTACTGGTGGAAGAATACCTCAGATGCCCCTTTATTTTAAACACAAACAATAGAACCATAGATGTTCCGTAAGCAAGCTGGACTAAGCATCCTCACATGAAAGAATCCAAAGTCCCTGGTGGGATTCGAACCCACAGTGGTTAGTGGCAAGTGGTTTGAATTTATAAATTGAATGTTAATTAAGTGTACATAATAAGTACTTAGTACATATAAGAAGGCCTGTAATTGGAAATTTTAGTACTTTTTCTAACAAATATGGGGAAAAAATTAAACTATTGAGCAGAGAAAATTCATAAACTTTGAGAACGATTCATGAGAATCATGATTGAAATAAATTGCTGGAAAAAAACACAAGAAAAAACAAATTGGAGGTCACCATTCTACCATTTGAGTTATTTGCCCAAAAAGTATTTTGCTCTTTTAGGCCATTTTCAAGGGGTAGATAACTCAAAACTGTGGCAAGCAGAAACACTTGTATTTGTTTAAGTTAATTGTTTATTACCGGTCATGGAGTAACCTTTGCTGAAACTCTATGTGATAGATTTTATTCTACTGCTGCTTATGCGGAATGATAAAAATTTTCTTCAAGTTTATAAGGCCCCTTGTTGAAGAAAAAAAATGCAGCTCCTTAAACTATATGAAGCATAGCAAAATACATGTTTTAGAAAGAATTGTTTGAAACTTTGCATAATGACTGAAAATGCAAAGAATGAAAATGAAATTGTCAAAAAGTATTGGTATATATCTTCTCCAGATACTACTTAAGTTTTTGAAATTATAAACAAGAAAGACACAAGAACTGTTTGCAAGTTGTAAGTAACAGCATGCACATCCATGAACTCTGATGTGGCCTTAAATATAAAGGTGACGGCTTTCAAATTTATAAGTAATAGACAGTTTCAAATTGGGAATTGGAATAAATTCTCCCAGAAAATTCACCATTAGTTAATGCAATGACTTTCTTTTACTCACCTTTTAGTCCTCGCTACAACTTTACTTGTCTTCGCATCTTTTCTTCCTTTCTTTAGTAATCCCAGTAAATATGTGATCACACGACACGCGGTTCTAAACCGCATTTCTACCATTGGTAATGCTTTAAAAGTTTCAAATTTCAATGCTGGCAAATAATGTATATTTCACACGTGTATTTTCAACAAATATCAAGAAAAGAAATTTTACAATCATTCTCCAAAAAACACAGTCAATCACCAAAAGACTTGGTAAATCACCAAAAGACTCCGCAAAATATCTTATTTTCACAAATACACCATCTTCATCAGTATTCTCAAGCGACTTAATAATAAAAACAGTTTCCAACACTTCAGCAAAATTCAAATTTCCTTTCCTTATATAGAAAAGTTTTATCAAGTTTAGCTTTTTTAACTTAAAGACTTCTACGTCAATAATTAATTACACTCATTTCTCAATCTCAATTTATTTAATTCTGAATAAAAAAAAACCTGAAAAGTTATTTTCCAAGTGTTAAGCTGATCAAAGTATAGATCCATCTGAAATCATTTGAAAGCCTGACAAGCTACAAAATTAAGCAACAAGTTTATCTCAGAAAAAATCTGCTGTGTTAAGCAACAAATTGTAACAACTAAAGACAAAATTTTCGTAAAATAATTCTGTTATAAATAAAGATCAATCAGTCCTCTTGTTGCAAACCTATCAGAAAAATAACAACACACAGCTCCCCCTCGCACCCTTATTTACATAGTCCTGATCACAGAATTAATGGTAAACAGTCAACAAGACACATGTGTGAGTGTGTCCTTTAATAAATGTTCAATATCCCATAAATGTGAAGCAGATATTCAATATCAACAAGATATTCAAATCTATTAATACCAACACCAATGAATAACCAATCAAATGTCCTACAATTTATTCTCTTGCACTGTCATCTTTCTAAAAAATCTCATCAACTATGAGACATTGTGACATCATCAATATTTTTTCGATGCCAATGATAGGGACGACGTGCCAACTAATACAAAGAGCCCGCTATCAAAAAAAAATTAACGGAGAAGAAATTCCGCTACAGTTTGCAATCATTCAAACAAGTCTCTTGGCTAAGATATCTTTTAATTTCCGACGGAATCAACTTCTAAGACGTCATTTGACACATTGCTCTTTTATCCAAAAACGGGATATGCCAGAAGCTTTAAAATGGTTATACAATTTCATATTGCTTCCAAGAAGTATTAATATTATTATCATGATTATTATTATAACAGAAACACTACTTAAGACTTGGAATTATACAAATGTATATTCTTCATTGCCATGGTTGCATGAAGGTGACTGCTACATGCAAAAAATGCAACTTATGCTTGCTAAAATGAATTTTATTTCATGTTTGTCTTTAATAAACTTTTTAAATTTTAAATTATAAACATAGTAAATTTTCTATGTAAAATCAATTAGTTTTTTTGTGTTTGTCTTTAAAATTGTTAAAACTGTTGCATTCAAATCCAAGCCAACTGGAAGTATACAAATTGTACCATCTTTCAAGCTAGTCTGGTCATTTACTGAGGGCTTGGCAACCAGAATCTACCAATACTGTTTCCTAATAAATTTTGCGAGCATTTTTATTTAGCTATTTTAACATTTTACAAAACTGTAAATTGGTCTAAGAGGTTATTTGATGACTCCAGCTGTAATATTACGACCAGCTTTAATAGTGCAGAATTTTTCCGGTACAAGAATGCACAGTATTCAAATAGAAATTTCAAATTTTAAACGGAGGACTAATACCCCAAATACAAAAGAAATCCAACATCTGTAGCAGGTTTCAAACACGTAACAAAAAGTTCCAAATTTTTAAGCACTGTATTACACTTAAGGATAGAAACAGGCACTTAATGGGAAAATAAAGCTGTAAACAGTTACCAAATCGGAAAAAAGGCTGAAAACTGGGAGAAAAGGCTGAAAACTATCACTCAAAGGGAAAACTGGCTTAAAACTGGCACCTTAAAGGAAAAAAGGCTGAAAACCAGCGCCTAAAGGGGAAAAAAGGCTGAAAACCAGCACCTAAAGGTAAAAGTTTACAAATAATTACAATAACTCAAAAATTATTACCCTAACATAAAATGTATCAATATACATGTATATGTACATTTCAAGTTTACTTTGAATTCAGTTTTGTTTTGTTGTAACAAACAAATTTTTTCAAATTATTCAAAATAAAAAACAACATGTTTGCAGACTTTGTATCATTACGACAGAATTTTATTCATAATGACGTAGTTTTACGCAATACATAAAACTAATAAATTGAGAGTAAATACAGTCATATTTCACACAAACCAATGTCAACAGTAAACAACCCATTATTAATGTTTGATTCAATAAAAAATTGAGATTCCTTGTTATCATCATGGTTTATCAAACAGCAATTTATTTGCAAGACCCTAGAGGACGATATTTCTCGTAATTTACCCGCAAGTTCATCTAGTGAAGCATTTTGCAATCACTTTCACAATATTACAGTGACATAGTTTAATGACACTTAGCACGTATAATATGTTTTTCTATATGATGTAAACATCATGTAGATGCACAAACGCAGGCAACTTTCAATCTTTACTGGCAGGAAGACCTCTGACATGTGCCCGTCTGTGTGCTATTTCAGACACAAATGGGCACCTGAATAGAACCACAGATGTTCAGTAAGCTATAATATAGCTGGATGGTTTTCTCACATGAAAGAATCCAAGACACTTCCGTGGTGCAACCCTACAGTGATGAGAGTTTCAAATTTTCCAGATGTGACAGCTGGTTAAATTCAGTTGAGGCCAGTGGGATAATGGTAAAAATATTAAATCAATTTGTTTTTATGGAAGTAATAGCGTAAAAGGGACATGGGAATACGACAAATACTGCTCAACACAGTTTTGCAATCTTCAATACATTTGACGTGTAAAAGGGACATGGGAATACGCCAAATACTGCTCAACACAGTTTTGCAATCTTCAATACATTTAACATTCATATTTTCTTCTACTAATTTATATTGATTAGTTACGCTTTTATTTTATTTTGATCAAACATTTATTGTCGAGGTTGAAAAAAATCTGGAACCAGAATCTTGAGTTTCAATGAATGGCCAGCTGGTGGTGATAAGACTGGAAGGACTGGGGATCTTCCAACAGTATATTAAACATCATCTATAATTCAAGGTGACTATACTGTCACACAGTATCAACAAAAACACACATTGGCCTTCAACATACTAGCAGTCCTGCAAAATTCATAAAAACTGAAGAATCACCCAGCAAAACAGCCTTAACTGACTGTGATAAATCAAATTACTTAAAATCTAACAATAATCTGAAGCTCAAGCCAGGTGTATAGAAAATTGGAAACACATTTTCTTTTCCAAACAAATTAGTATATAATATGTCACTGAACATAAAATAATTTTTTCAAATTTTGTCAAATCTTTCTTCTTTTTCCGGATGACGTTAGCAAGTGGCAAGCTTAACGTCACGTTAAAAAGCTATTAAGGTAGATCTGTCAATCAACCGACCAATCAGAGGCCATAAAAACGCAGCAAATTAGGAAGAAGATGAGTTTTAGCCGCATCCATCAAGTGTAATAAGATGGTAGTTTGTACCACTATAGAGATACATTGCCACAAGCCAATTTACAGCAACGGTACATGCACACCATACTAATTAGGGAATATATCTGAATCTGTGATTCTGTGATATTTCCCTCATGGATTCAAACCATTCAACAAAATAATCTTTTGATGATCTAAATTAAAAGTTTGTTTTACTGGGAAACAGGAATGTGAAAGTTTCTCAAACACTTGATCAATATACAAAGTAAGCCAAAACATTATTACAATTGATGATTGCTGACTCAGCTAATTTCAACATGATGAAACTTATTTTTGTTCTTTTAGATAATGTTTCTTTTTTTTAAATTATTTTTCAAAATGGCTGATGCTGATTACTTGTCTTTAATTAATCAATTTTACACCAATATATTGTTTGTAAAAAGAGGACTTACATTGTTTTGAATTGAAAACTATCAGTACAGCTTGAAATGAGCTGCCATTATATTATTAAGTTTTGTCAGATAGCACTGATGTGCAGGCGGCCTTGGTCTATAATGGTGGCAAGACAAAGTTTAACAAGGGTTGTCCAAATAAGTCATGGGCAACAACGTTTAAATACAAAAATACTCAACATGCTTCTTAAAAAGTTTTACTGGTATTTAATAAGTCATTGCCGAGAGAACATCCAAAAATCATCACAGATCAAATTCTACGACTTCCTGGTAATGCAATGAGGCTCACTCTCCAACATCACAATTACGTTATTTGACATGATGTCAATGTTTCTACTTTTCAAAGTATCACCTCCACGTAAATTAGGAAACACTTTTAAATTCAAGCCATCTTCTCATACGATCAGACATACACAAATTGCCTTGAAATTTTTAGCAAAATTGTTCACGGTCTAAAATTTCTGAAACTGTTTGATGTTTGTCTAATCATAAATAATGTAATGTTTTTAACTTTCTGCACTGTTCAGGATCGCTTGACTCACAGCATCATGTTTTTGCTTTTATTTTAGTCACCTTTTACATATTTCATAAGGCACTTGTATGCCAATGTTCGCAAATAATTCTGGTACTTTTTCACAGTTTGAAACTATTTTAATATGACTGTAGGTGTCTATCAGCACTAAAAGCAGAAATGATAATAGCCTGCTGGGCCACGTCAGCTGAACGTTGCCATTGTTATTGTGCTTTTACGAGCACTGTATGAAGTAAAGCAAGCATATTATGTCTTTTTGTTTTTCCTTGAAATTTTGTCAAAAACTTCAAACATACAGTAAATATCAACAACATAACAACGGGCAGATTTTTGATGTCATCAACTTCTTACTCTGTTTAGACAATAATGTGTTAGGTCTGTAAAATGACGATTTATGGCGTGGGTCTTATACGCACAGGTAAGACCTGTATTCATTGTGTTATATTTAGGGTAAGTATACTTTCTAGAAATATTGTTTCTTATTTTACTTTAAATTGATGCAGATACAATAGTTCAAAATTATTTTTTCCTTCTTTTATACAGGCGCTATACTTTTGTTATAATGGGATTGTCAATGACTTTGTGGGGAAGCCCTCGTAATTATGACCTCTGTCAGACTTCTCAGCAGTGTAGGCTGGCCAGGTTCTATAACACCTATCACGCATAATTCTGGCTAGGATTTTCAGTAACAAATTTCTTTGAGATTTTGGTGACTTTTATATGAGAAATCACAGCCAAGAATGACCCCTGACCTCTTTTTGTTAACGGTTAAAACAAGGGGTTTGTCCATTATACAATTTCAGCTGGGTATTGATTCTACTCCTTGTAAATCACGTCTTCTCCTTTTATTAAATTTCTTAGGCTTTCAATTTTCTTTCAGTTTTTATTTCTGCAAGTGTTCATTATATTTTCCCATAGACTGAGTTAAGTTTTTGCAGACTCGGAAAACAAATTTTCTAGCCTTCGTTTAAGTGATCCATCAGGGCAAACATTTAATTAATTGGCGTTTTCTTATTACTTTGTCAAATCTGCTAAGTCTGCTAGGCACCATATCAGGTAAAATGGAGTAGATCATAGCTCTCTCTGTACATA